>NW_006291383.1:3127551-3147562 GCF_000327345.1 Myotis davidii | reverse complement strand
AACAAAACTGCTTGCTACAACATTAACTGTTCCTTATTTACTGTTTAAATCAAAAAGCTAATTGTTTCTTGCTGACTAAGCCAAGTATACCTGAAAAAAGGTCAGTCGATTTTAAAAAAAATACAAAAAACAGCTCTGACTTTTAATAGGGAAGCTTGAATTTCTCAGGTCATCTCTTCCATTCTAGGCAGTCAGTATAGTGATAACTGAGATCGAGGAATAAATTGTGCTTACATAGAACATCCTTGGAAAGAATAAATAGAAAAAAATATTTTCTTAAAACATGATTTGTATTTTCCTCATATTATATATATTCCTTGTGATACTGTTTTAGCCAAAACTTGTATCACAAGTGTTTGAGTTTCTAATGAATTATGGAACAGGTTTTTGTCTTTGAAATCTATATTTCTCACAAAGACAATTCTAAAAAAAATAGAATTTTGTGTTTGTTTGTTTTTGTGTTATGGAAGAGAACATTATGGAGACATCTTTGGCCTTGATTTCTAAAGATTCAAAATGGAAATCCAAGCCTCATCAGGACAGGTGGCAACTAAAAGAGTATTTCCTGAATTCTTAGTTTTAATGATATTTTAAATTCTTTCTGTACCCCAGGCAGGAAAGGATAAAAACAAAAACAAAACAAGCACAGTACTGATGGTGTATGAGTTAATGGGAAGACAACTGATAAAATTAAACCTTTGCAACCTGCTGAGCTAACCCAAACTTCCTAAGCTACTAGAACATTAATGAGTTAGAGATCTTAATTAAATTGTTTGTAATTAACTCTCCCAAGAGTAAAAAGTGTAAAAGTAGTGCAAACGAAATACCTGTGGCACTTACTTGCAATAGACAAAATAATTTCCACACAACAGATATGCCTAGATAGACACAAACTATATGTATGCATCATGTATATCAAACTATAGTGATCTCTTTTCTCTTCTGAGCTAGTTTTAGAATAATGATATTAATATCTACCTGCTATGTAAAGAAAATGATACATTCTGTCTTAACAGTGACAATTCTGAGTCCTAAAATGAACTAGGGATTTTCAATTAAAGATGCAACAATTTCTATCTACCTTTTATGAGATTTAAATTATCTGTGGACTCTAAGATAAATTTCCACAGCAAAAAGAGCTAGTTAGGAAGGGTCCCATAAGCAGTGAGTTTACAAATGTGTCAAAGTCATCTCTGGCTTTTCCAGAGGATTAATGCAGCCATTCTAATGACATCCAGGCAGCCAACTCCAGGGCAGCCTGGCATGACAGTGACTCAGGCAGACCATAACCCATGAAGCCAGCCAAACTTACAACGCACCCTGTGTCGTGATGGCTTATATTTATAAATATATATTCTTATTGATTTCAGAGAGGAAGGGAGAGAGAGATAGAAACATCAAATGCTCAACCACTGAGCTATACCAGCCAGGCCATGATGGCTTATTAATGAGCTCAGACATTCCACTAGGTGCTGAGATACAAAGGGGCAGAAGACACGGTCCTTGGTTTCAGCACCTTGCAATCTGGTGGAGTTATGACACAAAGAGGGAAAAGTTTCAATCAATTAAGTTCAATTTCTTAAAGCTTTCTTTCCCCATTTCTATGTTTTTCACATATTCCTAAAGAAACTGCAATAGTTATTACATGAAAACTTATAAATTATGATTAAATGAAATAAGTGGTAGTACACATGAGTATATACTATGGGCTGGGATTCTGATGTAAATCTTAGTATTACATTGATGTGCTCTGGTCCACCCATACTCCATACTATCTCTTACTTTCACTCTGGCCATGACACTGTGGTAGCCCAGTGGCCTTCAAACCTGTGGGGAGCCTGAGAGTGCATTAGAAATGGCACATGGAGGGTGGAAGACTGGGATGATGTGGGCCCTCATCCCACTGCCCACACTTGCCAGAATAGCACTCAAGTAGCCACGACCCCTGCTATTCAGTGGATCCTTCACTATCTTTGGGCTACGGAGGTCACTGAACTTGTCCTTGCAAATTTTATCAAATATAACATATATACATATACAAGTCATAACTAGCACCCAGATCAAGATAGTAACCCAACAATAATGGGTTCATATGTCCACAAAAAACATCTATAAGAATGTTCATAACAGTGCTATACATGACCGACAAAAAGGAACAAACCCAACAGTTAATCAACAGTGAGTGGATAAACGAACTGTGGTTTATCCATTCAAGGGAATGCTATGGGGCAATGAAAACCAGTGGACACTCGCTAGGAGCAGCATGGCTGACTCTCACGAGCATATTGCTGAGTAGAAGAGGCCAAACTGAAAAGAGAACCACACCGTATGGCTGCATTTATGTGAAGCTCAAACACTGGCAAGGTTATCTAAGGCCTTGGTGGTAATCCAGTTAGGATGTAACAAAAGCTGATACCAACTGGACACAAAAGACATTTGAAGAAGAATAAAAAATATTTGTTGAACTGACAATGAACAGCTATAATTTATATAATGAATGATGGAGTCTAGAAGAATTGGAATTCTTCTACATGTTGCTAGAAGTTAGGGCCATGCCTACCTTTTAGGGAGGGCACAAGGGGCCTTCTGGATCCTGTTTGTGTGTTAGTTTTTCTTGATCTTGGTGCTTGTTGCACCCAGGTGTGTTCACCTTAAAAACTTTTTGAGGTGAACGCTTATGATGACTTGTACTGTATACAAGGTGTCCCTCCAAAATGTATACACACTTTAACAGCTGACAGCTTTATTTTGAAAATGATCCGTATGGCTGCATTTATGTGAAGCTCAAACACCGGCAAAGTTATCCATGTTGCTAGAAGTTAGGGCCGTGCCTACCTTTTAGGGAGGGCACAAGGGGCCTTCTGGATCCTGTTTGTGTGTTAGTTTTTCTTGATCTTGGTGCTTGTTGCACCGAGGTGTGTTCACCTTAAAAACTTTTTGAGGTGAACGCTTATGATGACTTGTACTATATACAAGGTGTCCCTCCAAAATGTATACACACTTTAACAGCTGACAGCTTTATTTTGAAAATGAAGTATATTTTAATAAGCACTGCCTTTATAATTACTCAAAGTGTACATATACATTTTTGGGACACTGTATATAGGTTACACTTGGTAAAATTTGCAAAAAGAAAACAAATCGAAGCACAGAATTTTGGAAACAGACCCCCTTGCTGTCTAAGAGTCGGCCTGTGTCTGGGTTAGTGTGATGGTGCCTTGGACCCTGCAGAAGATGTTCTCTCATTATTTAACATCCCTTCAGCCAGCAAGTAATGCAAAGACAGCTCTGAGATAAAATAAATCATGATGGTATGAATAGAGCAGATGTGGCCACCGTTGGCCCTAAAGTATGTGCAAGGTCAAGTTTGGGAGTGAAATTATAGGCTTGGATTTCTGCCTTTTTCTTTCCTTTCAACAGATTTTCCTTAATATACTTTATGATAATTATATATTTGATGATCTTCTAAACATGAGTAACTTGCTATTAACTATCCCCCCCTCTGCTCTCTAAGCACCAGCAAAATTATACATTATCATTTAAAAAAAGTCCAGGATCAAGTCCTTGACTACCATCCTCTCCCCTATTGTGAACAGGCCTCTCCTGCTACATCTCCAGGCAAAGGAACATGATTTCCAGTTTGAAGTTTGGACTTAGATATCTTCCTGGTACTTACCTCTGGACCACATGTAAAATATAAGGACTGATTTCATCTATCAGTGTAAGGCCTGGGAAGGGGAAAATGTCAGGGTGAACCTCCTGTTCTTTCTGGAAGACCCTCCCCTGGTTCCTCTCTGGGTGTGTAAGGTATGTTTGGAGGGGGGGAGGGTTTAAAGATAGAATGGAATGCCTCCATAGCGGGAAAAGTTCTGACACCCGCCTGACCACACCAGCTGCACGAGAGAAAGTTCTAGAAATGATTTAAAGGGGAAACGGGCCCTGCAAGCAGAAGAGAGAGCGTTAACCACTCACTCCTCCCTGGCGTCTTTACCCCAAATGACAGGGTCTGCGTATAACTGTGACCATCTCAGGGCTCCTCTTGGGGCAAAGAAGGAGGGGAAGGAAGCCCAGGTTCCGTATGCACCACTAACCCGTAGTCCGCAACGGGACAGTTCTCATCCAAACACATCCAACTTGCACGTCTAAAACCAAACCCTATCTTTCCCCCAAACCAAATCCCCTTTCACACTCCTCAGTTTCTGTCAGCTGTAGTCACACAGTCACGCTGCTGAAAACCTTCAAAACCATCTCAGATGCTTTTTGCTTTGTGTAGTCAGTCAACAAATACTTTTTATTCTTCTTCAAAATCATCCATTCTTCTTCAAATGTCTTTTGTGTCCAGTTGGTATCAGCTTTTGTTACATCCTAACAAGGCCTCCTGACTATCCTCCTGATCCTACCCACTGCCCTATCCAGCTGGGCCATCACCTTGGCATTGAGCTTTCTAAGTGGTGATGTCCTGATGTTACTTGTCTGACTACAGGCCTCCAAGGTCTTTATCAGACCAACTGGAACCACAGTGAGGGATGGGCTTTTGAACTGACAATGAACAGTTATAACGTATATAATGAATGATGGAGTCTAGAAGAATCGAGACTAGGAAAATGTAACGAGTTTTAGAGTTCAAGTTTACCAATCCACTTTTGAGAACAGCAACAGTAGAATGTTGGAGCTGAAAGCTCAATGGTAGGTTGCTATGAGGTCAGTGAAAAGGAAAAACCTGTGAGCAGCTGGAATGCAGGCCCATGGAACACATAGGCAATGAGCTTTGAATGATGCTCAGAGGTCAGCATTTTCCTTATGGGAAGCCCAACATGGACAGTCTACCCCTGCCCCCCTGCAAATAGCACATGAACCTGAGCACCTGATAGAACTTCTCCGTGCTTAACGTGAGGGATACGTCTAATTTGCTTTATTGGTTCTGTCACTGTGTCCAAAGCTAACCCAGCTGGCCTAGCCACCAACACACTCACTCCAGGTCAGCCTTATTATAGCTCAAGGTCTCCCTCTGGGAATCCTGAAAGTAATGAAAAATAGTGGATCGGGTTTGACTAATCCCTCTTTTCTCTCATTCATCTTCCTACAAATATTTAGTGAGTATCTACTATGTGCTAATCACAATAATGTGAATTTTTGAGAAGGCAAAAGTAAATATTATATAGTTCTGATCTCTAAGGAACTTACTTCCTGGATGGCAGTTTAAGACTCTTTCTCTCCCTCTTTCTCTCACTCACACTCACGTGCATGCGCACAAATACATACAAAAGACTCTCATATTGGAGTTAAATGACAATTGCATATGGTCTGTTTTTTATTGTGGCTTGTATTATTGGGTCAAGTACAGTGGGGCCTTGACTTACGAGTTTAATTCATTCCGAGGCCAAGCTCGTTAAGGAGCTCATTAACTCAAATTACTCTGTCAACTCAATGCAAAAAATCAGCCAAGAGACAGCTGGTATCTCAAAAAACTCGATAGTCGGGTCACTCGTAAGTCAAGGCCCAAGGCCCCCATGTAAGTGGTAGAATGCTTTGAATCTAATGCCTCGTTAGCTTTAGGCTTCTTCAGGTGGACTCACTTTCCCCATCCAGACAGCCTTGGGGGCACAGCAAGGCAGAGCACAGGGAGGCGGAGAGAGCCTGGAACAACACTCGCCTTTCCCATGACTTTTGTTTGCAGAGCCAATGTTTTCAGAGCCGTGTGCTTGGTAGGGCACAGGGTGTGGCATCCACTTCTCCCCAGAGCTTTGCTCCTCCAGATGACCCACCCTGTCATTGAGCCTCCTGTAGGCAGTCAAAGGCCAGGTGAAGGCTTCTTTCTTGGTTACTTCTAATATCTACTGAGTGAGAGGGTCCTTGGGAGGTTGCTCACTAATTCTCAGAGCATGAGGATGATAGGCTAAGACAATAAATATCTGGGAGCTTGCTGACTGGTGGAGGGTCCTGTTAGCCCTTCCCCATCTCCATTTGAGCTTCCTGAGAGGTCCCTGGCCTGGAGCTCAACACTCTGTGTGGGTTCAGACTTGAATCTCCCTGAACACAGTCTCAGCCATAACACAATCAAACAGGCAGCTGTGTGTGCTCCTCACACCCACCATCTCTGTCTGAGCCCTGGGAACGCAAAAGCGGAAGATGGAAAAAGTAGAGATTTTTCTTCTTTTCTTTGCCACTGAAGAGATGGGGAGGTGGAGTGTTATGGCCATCCCTGTTTAATGGACACACATTGTTTGATTCTCCCACTGGGAGGCAAGTTCTTTGAATCCCCCCCTAGAATCTGGGTGAGCCTCGGTGACTAATTTGACCAATAAAACTGCGGTGGAAATGATGCTTGTGACTTTTAAGGTTAGGTCATAAAAGGCCAAGCAACCTTTACCTGGCTCTCTTGAGACACTTATTGTGGGGAATGCCAGTGCCTGTAGCCACCTGTAGGCCATGTCACCTGTAGCCACCATGCTGCAGATGCTATTCAAAAGGATTCCAGCCATCAGTCCCAGCTGAGCCCCACTTCCTAGTCATCCCCAGACATGTGGGTTCTTGTTACTCCATGCCAGCCCTCCTGCCAACTCAGTATCACTTATGGACCTTGGAAAGTGCCAAGGTGACCAAAAGAATCATCTAGGTGAGCCCTGCCTGAATAACTGAACTGGAGAAACTGTGAGATACAGTACGATGCATGTTGCATGAAGTGGCTATCGTTCAGGAGAGTTTGCTATGCAGGAATAGTAACCAGAACAGAATACAGCTCGGGAATAAGTGCCCGAAGCCTGGCTGAGGGTGGTGGGGGGTGGAGAGGATTGGTTGTTTATAAGCTGGTATTGCTGAGTGGGTCTGAATTGGGGGACAGTGGAGATAAAGATGCTTCCTCGTTGGCTTTGAAAATGTCACACTCCCATGGGTACAACAAACCTCTAGTAGTGTAGACCAGGATGCAGAGAACTATTGTGTGTCCCTGTGCTGTTGCTGAGGGACTGCATTAGTGTGCCAGGGCTGCCATAACAAAGGGTCACAAACTGGGAGACCTAACAGAAATTTGTCATCTCACAGTTCTGGAGGCTGGAAGTCCAAGCTCAATCTCCCTCAGGCTGTGAGGGAGAATCTGCCCCAGGCCTGCCTTGGCTTCCAGTGGTTTGCTGGCCATCGCTGGTCTTCCTAGGCCTGTAGAAACAGCACCGTGATCTCTGCCTTCATCTTCCCCTGGCTTTCACCTAACGCGCATGTCTGTGTCCAAATTTCTCCTTTATATAAGGACACCAGGCCTATGGAATCGGGCCCATCCTAATAATGTCATCTTAGCCAATTACATCTGCAATGACCTTATTTCTAAATAAGGTTTCATTTTGAGGAACTTGCGTTAGAACTTCAACATATGAATTGGGAGGGGGGCACAATTCTGCCCATAACGTGGGCTGTGTGATCTTTTCTGCTGTGGGAGTTAATACTAACACCTTACTGCCACTTCCAAGTGATGCTGCAAGAATTAAATACGTAGGCAAACGGAAGGACTATGGGTTCCGTAGCAATGCTGAGCAAGGTGGCTTGTGAGCTGTGCGGTTTGATGTCCCACAGGCCAGGTGCTCAGCTGCTGAGCCTGGGTAAGGGTGTGGGCTGAATGGGAGTCTCGGTGGCATTTTGTGAGGGGATTTTTTTGGCTGGTGATTCTGCGTTGCGTGGGTTGGAGTGCCTGTATGGTACTTTCACTTCCTACATTAGCAGCGGCAGGTGCACAGTTATGGAGAACTTCATCCCTCCTTGTCTGCTTCAGTGGGTTGTTTGTGGTTAAGTTGTGATTAAAATCAGCACACTGGACACAAGGGGGCACACAGAAGCAGAAAATTCCATCCAGGCCATTTCCTTTGCCCTGTTCAGCTGGGACTTGGCAAGCTTCAATGGAAGAGGAGCAGTCCTTTATACATGAGGTCCTAGGGCAGGGGTCGCAGTGTCCAGGAGACAAAGATGCCTGTTGGAATTGATCACCTACAGCCATTTCTATCCTTTCTTCCTTCACACCCAGTGGATGCTTGCCCTTCTGCCCTCCTGAGCCCAAGGAGCAGATACCAACCAAGGCACTGTGTCCAGGACATCCAGGGGCGCCCAGAGTTGACAGAAAGAGGTCAGTTTCTCATGAAATGGAAACAGAGAGTACTGATTCATTTCACTGAAGCCACGTTAATTCTAAACCACTGCCCACTGGTAGATGAATAGAGGTCGTCTGGACCGTGTTGAAAATTTGGGCACAACCCCTTTAAGCATCTGCACATTATACATCTAAAACCCTAATCTCAGTCCAGAGACAAAATCAGCCTTAGTGATCACCTCTGGGTGTCCTGAGAGGAGATCCTACAAGGAATCCTGTGCCCTGAGACCTTCCCTCTGGCCTCACTGGGACAAGGCGAAGATTACATGACTGGAACCAAAGTTCATGACGAAGGAGAAATTTCAAGGAATACTGTGTTGAGTGACATTTCCAGCGGCTACTACCCCAAAGCCTAATGTGGAGAAATGGAGGAAGTCCTGTGATCCTACTTCCAAGAAAGCCTTCTCACTGGTGAGAAGCAAAATTTGGTTTCAAGAGCAGAATATGCTCTTGATTCAACTCCTCACCCCCAGGGATGGGCAGCCTCCCAGAGCTTTCCTTACCCTCCCGCTCCTCACATCTTCTCTAATCTCCTCTGAGATCATGTTCTCCTCTCTACTTATATGAAGGAAGGACAATTCCAGGTGTAGGAGCTGGGTTTCTCGAAGCGTGTCCTGAAGTCAACCTGCATCAGCATTACCTTTCCAGGCAGGAAAGGCACTGAAAGGCCAAGTTCTGTCTTACATCATGGGAACAGGGTGTCTGGAGGTGGGGCCTGTTTAGGTCCTTGATACTCAAAATGTGGTCTGAGGACCAGCAGCACGGGGGGTGGGGGTTATTAGAAATGTACACTCTCAGGCTGCACCCAAGACCCAAGGAATCAGCAGCTGCATTTTAACAAGGTCCCCAGGTGAATCACAGACATATTTGTGAACATTAACATTCAAGGGTCTATTGATGGGTCTGAGCCCCCAGACCCAGAGCCAGGTTTCCTACCCCACCTTTTCGTATGAGTAGCAGGACAATCACTCAAGAGATAATTTGGCCAGCTGCCCTTGATTTCCATCCTCCTCTTACTTTATCTGGATAAAAATATGAGAGACTACAAGGCCTGAAATGTCACCATCCTATCTTCTCTGTCTTCATCCTGAATCTGCCTTTGGATGTCACATTTCCTGACTTTCCAAGCACAAAGCCCTGTTGTTAGAGCACAAATAGAATCTTTGCCTGGAAAGAGAGATGCTGCTTCATCTTCTAACACCTCCTTTCAAATGCAGCTAATATTGTTTCTCAGTGCCTAGTGCTAGCGTTCCATTGTCACACTTGTATGCCCATGAGATATCTGTGAAGTGAGAGAGAGAACCTGATGATTACCTCCAAGGAGAGGAAGTGGGTGGCTTTGGAAACGGCATTTGCAACCATTAGGGTGTTACTTTTACAAAGAAAAAATAGATTTAAAGTAAAAATTAAATAGAAAAGCCATCCTGTCCCTTAATTATCCTACTCAAAGACACCTGCCAGCCTCCACCCCTGCTCCATGGTTGTGGCTGCTTCTGTGGGGGACCCAACCTTGCTTGTACAGCATAGCCAAATGTTACTGCATCAATTATGGAATACACTGTCGGAGATGAACCGAAAAGGAGTTTGGGGGATGATAAAGATGGAGAAAAGAAGAAATAACATCTATCCCAGCACAAAGAATTAACCTAGAAAAAGAGCTCCAGGTTCAGGGAGAATGGATGGTGGGTGATGTGCTTTCCTCCTGGCCTCCTCTAGCCGGCGGTCACGTGCTTTTAAAATCTCTACACAATGCTAACGGAAGTCAAAGCATCTGTCTTCCTTGAATGGCTAAAATGTTGAGCGAAAATCACTGGTAGACACTTTGGGGCACCCTGAAACGACCCCACGACCTCAAGTTAGAGTTTTACAGATATCGTGTGATCTGAGGTATAGGACAGGAAGAGGGTGAAGATAAATTCCATGCCGGACGTTCTTGGAAGAGGTCCCGAGCTCACGACTTCATTTTGAAATGGCAGGAAAAACAAAACGCATTGAAACAGGGCTCCCAGCCCCAACTCACAGGGATGCAGGGAGAACTGCTGAAGTATTCAAAGCACTGCCAACTGGCATGTACATATGCAAATGAGCTGCACATGCCAGGGCCCAAATTTGGGGTTATGTGTGCCAGGACAGAGGGACAGAGGGGGCATGCGTCTATTTCTAGGCTGCAGATTTTAGAAACTGATTTCTACATGGTCAGCGTCCCTGAAACCATTATCTCACATTTTGAATGTTAAGCACTTTTCATTCCATAGCCTGATACACATTTTAAAGACTATTACGTATATCTGGAGGTTGTAATCGATGTCAGGTTCCACGATGTTGAACAACACTGTTCTCACCAATAGTATCGCTTTCTTTGAAGATCATCAAGGTCTGATCTGCTGGCAAACTGCGGATGCTGAAAAGTGTGGATGCCAGCAGACCAGGGTTGCATGAGGATGCATCAGGAAGAGGCACTGCATTTTTATTCTCCTCCAAGAATCGCTTCAAAAAGAAGTTGTCATTGGGAAAGCATCGCCTGCCTCTTGGCTTCACATTCATGAGTCAAGCCAGGGCTAACTTGCAAAGCACTTACTTTGTCTCCTCACTCCCAGCTCGCTGCCCTTTGTAGCTCTGACTGAGTCACACAGGGGACGGCCTCTGTCTGGGGGAGGAGGCAGATTAACCCTCCCGCTGGCTGGGGGCTCTCCAACACTCTTGAGTCTCTGCTTACCTGGCCCTGAACTCATCTTGCCCTTTCGAGTCTCCTGGTCTTCAGCTGTTTATAATGCCCTCAGTTTTGCACCAGGCCTTACAACCTGGCCTGTGTGTCCTGGTTCTTATCTGTATGCCTGCTCTCTGACCTGCTCCTTGCTTGAAATGTCACTCTTCCTAGGTGCCTCGTCTGGCCTGAGGACCTCTTAGCGACTGGCTGCTTTCTCGAAGCTCTATTATGCCAAATTCTTGCAAAGTTGTTTCTGATTCCTTCTGCTGCATCCAACTGGTGGGCACATGTGCCCTTGTGCAATACCCTAGGTTTAATTCAACCTAGAATTATTAATAAGGAGGTTTAACTAAAGCAGTGCCTTTCTGCTAGTTACTGTCCTAAACTCACAAACAATGGAGAGACAAAGAAAGAGTATTATACTCTTTCAATAGTTATTTAATAAGAAATTACAGATAATTAACGTGTGCCGTGATACTGGAGCCATAAATAAATATATTTCATCTGTAGAACAAGGATGAGAAAGAAACAGTGCCCACCTTCTCCAAGTCTCCACAGCAGAATGCAAGCAAGAGCCAAGCAAACTCCAGGCTCTTCTTGCCAGAAGTGCAACCTGGCCTCCAACTTGAACACTCACCCCTCTCCTGTCAAGAACTGTGCAGCGTCTGGGGTATTTCCCTACTATAAACTAACTAGCTTGATATCATGTCATAGATGCTGGCAGGAGAATCAAAACTCCAGGGTCAGGAAAAAAGGGTCTTTATTATCCATGGCAAAAGCAGTGGTCAGGTCTTCCTGTTCTCACAGGTGCTCATGCCCCCCAAGTCCCAGGCTGCCATGCACGGGCACAGGTGGATGCCTGCAGAGGCTGTGGGTTGCACTACAGGAGAGGAACTCTGGACCTGGGGATTCACCACTTGTAGCAAGCAAAGGCAACCCTGCTCTTTTTCCGGGGGAAGACCTTAGCTCACCCCTCAAGGTTGCACATTGCAAACACTTTGAGAAACAGATTCACAATGTCTGAAAACTCACTTTCCCAGAGTCCTGGGCCAGCAGGTCTCCAGTTGGATGCCACCAGGAGAGGCCTGCTGTGGGCTTTGGAGACAGAAGAAAAGAGGAAGCATTGTCCCCTGGCCTCTGGCTGTGGCCAAGCAGAGGCCCAGCCTGCTGGCTATGGAAGGGAGCCCTGCTGTGGCGTCCAGGTGGCTTCCTCGGATCACCCTGGCGGCTTCAGCTGGAGTTGGCTTCCTACAATCCTTGCATTTCCTGACTGCCTGATATTTGCTTTCTCAGCCTCTAATTCCCTGCATGAAACTTTCTCTAAATACCTGAGATGGCTTTTGCTTCCCTGCCCACACACTGACTTTGAATTTAAAGGACTGTCCCAAGATTGCACAGCTGGTAAGTGGCAGGGCTGGATTTATTCATCCGCTCTTGCAACAAATATTTACTGAGTACCTAAACTCTCACAGTTCTACACTTGGACTGGAGCCCTTTTCGGGCCCCCAGACCCTTCCGTTGGGAGTCTGACAACCTTTCTAGCTTCCAGGTCCCTGTCCTGCTCGACCCTCTGTGGGCTCCTGCTTCCCACCAGATGGACATTTCCCAAGGGAGCGTGCTAAGTTCCATTTGCCTATAAGCATCACCGTGGTGGCAACCCATCTACTACCTTTGACACCTTCAGTCACCCCAGCCTGAACTGAGTTTAATATTGGTACCACCTCCTCCTTGAGACATTGTGATTTCCCTGCCCCCTCCCAAAGACAGTATGAGACCCAGATCATTCCATAGTTTCTCCCTATTCCCTTTGGCTACTGCTCAGATTCCAGCGCACATCATGGCCAATGCCAAGCTGGTGATGAGAGACAGCCAACATCAAGTGCGACACTCATACAAAGGAACTTTGCACACTCTGCAAATCACGAAATGCTAATAAAAATCAATTCTTTTCTCTTATTGCACCAGCCACTGGCCCATTCCGTCACCAGAGACCTGGCTCATAAAATGTAATTTAAAAAGACATATTGACTTATTAATTAGTGCTAGGAAAGCATCAACCACAAGCTCAAAGTATTAATAGGCATGGGTCTCCAGCGATTCTAATTAAGCAATACTAGCGTTGCAGACTTCCGTTTATTCTGCCAGATTTGACATAAGCAGCCATTTCTGGCTAATGTTACTAATACCCAGTTAATGTAAATGTTAGCCAGCTTGGCTCCCAGCAAGAACACTTTTAGGTTGAATTTGATAGGTACCAGGATATGAGGAAAATAATGTGGAGACAAGAAGAGGAAGCAGAGTTGGAAAGAAGAGTAGATTCACAGCAGAGATTCGTCCCTGTGGTCCCCAGAGGTGGCTGCCGCTGGTAGTGACAGAAGTTTGTGATGTGCAGAGGAAGATAGGCAGGATGAGACCAAGGCAAGATGGAGGAGCACATATGCTTAGCCCGAAGGGGCGGCATGTGCTGAACTCTGGCCAGAAATGGCCAAACAGGAAGAAATGGGTGTACAGTGTGGCCAGACTGTCCAAATTTTCCAAAGAACGTGGAGTCTCATTCTTTAACAAAGTTGACAACTAATTAAATTTCATTGAAACAAATAAACGTGGACCCACAATCTCTGACTTTATGAATATCTTGTGGTCTGAGACACATCCATTTAAAGAAGGTATAATAAAAGGACCGTAAAGGGACCAGAAACTGTGAGTGAATTATCCTTTCTTCAGCATCCATGTGCTAAGCATTGTATTAACATCAAGACCTGCATCATAAGAAGAAGCAATAAGAATTGGGGTGGAAAACAAAAGAGGGAAGAGAGGAAAGAGTAAAGGCTTTGGTCTGGAGTTCTCAATGTCACGTTCATCACTGCAAGAGAACCACAGTTTTACTGAGGAAGCTAGATTTCTAAGGCAGGAAAAGCAGCCGTCTCTTAATGAAAACTTGGCTACTTTGTTTATTCATTGATTTCCTCCACGTGTTTATTTTTATTTTTAGAATAACTGATATACTTGAGATCCTAATATATCATTCCTTAGGGAATTAAAGTCCGTCGCTTCCTGCCTTCAGTCTCTAATCAAATTTAAAAGGAGTTGGTTGTCATGTCTCGTCTGTGTGTGTGTGTGTGTGTGTGTGTGACCTGGTCCCTCGCCCATCACTGCTGCCCTGCAGGGCTATCAATATTGGAGCATGTGGGGGAGGGGGATGCTGAGACAAAGACAGTCCCAGCCAGTTGGTGGCGTCATGTGCGTGGAGTGTGGGGACACCCACCGCTGTGCCAGCCCACTGTCGGCCCATAGCTCCCCATGTCTGATTTCACACTTAATAGCGGGGAGGGCACTGTTTCCTAAGGTTGCTGTAGCAACACACCACACACTGGGTGGCTTAACGCTCTTGTCTCACAATTCTGGAGGCCGGAGTCCGGAATCAAGGTATCAGCAGATTGGTTCTTTCTGAGGCCTGTGAGGGCAAATGTGTCCATGCCTCTCCCACGGCTTCTGGCTTCACTGGCAATCACTGGTGCTCCTGGGCAGAGACTCGGGAGTGGAGCTGATGATGCAATGCCCGGCCGCTGCCACCTCCCACCTTCACTTTGAGCAGGGACCTCTCCTGTGCCTGGAACAGATGCATGGGGTGGGGGTGGGAGGGTGGGGAGGGGTGAGCTCCTCTTCTGAGAGCTGATATGGAGGTTGTCCCATTCCCAGTGCTGGTCAGCTCCGAAGAGGCATATCCAAAAACCTGTGTTCTGTTTATTTCTGTCAACTCTACTGGATGCACAGCTTGACATAATCTTAGGGGAATGGATACGACCTCCCACACCAGGTTTCAAAAGATTGGCCTCTAGTCACTCCTTATTTATTTTGGCCATTTGGAAGTGAACTCTTGTTATTCACTAGATGCCGGGAGAGTGGCGTCCCAGTGGGAGCTGGGGGAGGTGCCTGGGCACTACGACAAAGGGACCTGGATGGGTGCCAAGATCTCTGGCAGCCCCCTGCCCCCATCCTCTCCTGCCTTCTGAGCATCACAACATGCTTCCAATCATCCCAGCCTGCGTCACAGCACAAACCCAGCTCACTACTCACTCAAATGTACAGCACCTAGACAAGCTTCAGGAAGCCCGGAGGACCCATGGCAGCCAAGAGAACCAGAAGGGATGTTCCTACATTTTACTTTTGTCTTTGGGCCAGAAAAATACATATATTAATATTTCGACTGCTGTGTGTAGTCTTCTTACTACACAGCCATAGCTCTGCACAGAGCAGGGAGTGTTGGGCCCAATGCTCTATTTAATGGGCTCCCATGGCCATGGAACATGGAACAAGGCCATGTCTAGATTGTACCTAACAGGTGAGTCATGCAAATTGACAATGCCAATGAGATTTCCAGGGAGAACTCAAACTGTGTGCATTTTATTTCCCAGGGCTACCACCAACAAAGTACCATAAACTGAGTAGCTTAAAACCGTAAGAATTCTTTGTCTCAGTTCTAGAGTCTACGAGTCTGAAGTCGAAGTGTCGGCACCCTCTGTAGGGGAGAATGTCCTTTGCCTCTTCCCAACTTCTGGTGTTGATCAACCCTTGTCCTTCCTTGGCTTGCAGCCGCAACACTCTAATCTCTGCCTCTGTGTCACCTGGCTTTCTCCCTACTTTCTCTGCATCCAAATGTCCCTCTTCTGTTCAGGATGGTAGTCATAATGGATTAGGACCCACCTTACTCACCTTGATTACATCTGCAAGGACCCCGTTTCCAAATAAGGTCATAGTCACGGGTAAGGGGAGCAAACAGGGGATTTAGATTAAGTATATCTTTTCTGAGGAACACAATTCAACCCATCACACTGTTTGACAGAAAGATTCTGTTTAAGTATTTCCAAGATACACATTTAAATACTGACAATAGCCACACTAACTAAAAAATAACTGCTCGGAAAACCCCAGTGGTGCTCTGTTATCTACATAATTTTGAAATAGCAGGGTCTATGCTGTGGACCCAACCCTCCTTTCCACTCCCCTCTTCTAGACCATGTCGGGTGAGAGTTTATCACTTTTTAAAAAAATATATATTTTATTAATATTTTACAGAGAGAAAGGGAGAGGGATAGAGAGTTAGAAACATTGATGAAAGAGAATCATCGATCAGCTGCCTCCTGCACACCCCCCACTGGGGATGTACCCGCAACCAAGGTACATGCCCTTGACTGGAATCAAACCCGGGACCCTTGAGTCCACAGGCCAACGCTCTATCCACTGAGCCAAACTGGTTAGGGCAGATTTTATCACTTTTCGAGAGCACATGTTAGACTTTCCTGCCTCTGATACACATTTTTTTGTTATAGTTTTCCCATATACCATTTTCCAATATCTGTCCTGTGAAATCATATCGGATTACTCAACCATTGGCTTGTAAGTGTCTATTGAATACTATGTGCCATGCAGGATAGAGACAAGAACAGCTCAAAGCCATCCTTAAAGTATCCCCTGTCCAGTGGGGAGCACAACAAACAACTGTGTGTTACAAACAAACTGCTAGGACCAAGGAGGAAGAGGAGATAGACAGTATGTATGGAGTTCCTCCACCATAACACACATTGTGACAGGCACACTATTTTCATTATCTCACCTGATCCTCACACATACACTGTGGATGGCATTATTAACCCCATTTTGCAGATAAGAACACTAAAGCTAAGAGGGGGTCAGTAATTTGATCTCAGTCTTGTAGCCAGCAAGTAAAGAGCTAAACTTAATCTCTCATGTGCCTTATTCCACGATTCTTGCTGTTAATTAAAAAATTGTTGGAGTTAAATGATAGCTACATAGGGTTGCTTTTTCTCATACTCTTGATTTTAATACTGCATATGCTTGAACTTTTCCATATGAAAAACATTTCTGAAATGAAGAATAAAACCCTTGCTATTAACCACTGCACAGTAGCATGGGACCAAATGTACATCTGCAGCCAGAATTGTTTCTTCTGAATTCTCATCGCTCTTGTTTGGATGAGTCATGTAGAGCATTATATTTATATTTGTGCCGGGACCGGTTTTGCTCAGTGGATAGAGCGTCGGCCTGGGGACTGAAAGGTCCCAGGTTCGATTCCGGTCAAGGGCATGTACCTTGGTTGCGGGCACATCCCCAGTGGGGGGTGTGCAGGAGGCAGCTGATCGATGTTTCTCTCATCGATGTTTCTAACTCTATCTCTCTCCTTTCCTCTCTGTAAAAAATCAATAAAATATATTTTTTTATATTTATATCTGTATTGTAGTGTCATCACTATCAACCCCTAACATGCATGTGCACACACAGGCACGCTGGGAAATCCAAAACAGAGTAGAAAAATTGTATATTTATTGTGAAAGTCCCTGTTAACCAGCATGGTGGTTTGCATATATTACCTTTACAAAAGTATGTAGTAAATAAGTAAATAATCAATAAAGTTCTACTACTTGCAACTTGTGTCTTATTTTTTTAAGCCCTTGAAACTAGCAAAACTATTTTATTTACAAAGTTTATTTATTTAGACCTTTCATTATTATTTAATTACTATACTAGAGGCCTGGTGCATGAAATTCATGCGGGGGGGCTCCCCCATTCTGATGCCCCCCTCCGGGCTGGGTGGTGCAGCGGGCCTGCACACACCTCTGCTGGGGGGACCGCCCCCGGCAGCAGCCTCATGTCTTGGTGCGCAAGTCCCTGCCACCATCCCGCCCACCAGCTCCTGTGCGTGTGTAGCCTGTTGAACGGTCATGACTGGGACACCATTAGGACTAATTAGCATATTACCTCTTTATATAGAGAGATAAATTATATTATATATACATATATTAGCTTGTATTACCTTATACATCTTTAACTATCTTATTAATATAAATTAATGGTAATTGCTCCCCTGACCCCACACACATAAGCATATGTTTGTCACCTACATGAATGCAGGCTCCATGAGGAGGTGATTTTTATCTGCTTTTACTCACTGGTGATTCTCAGGCATCTACAATAGTACTAGGCACACAGTAGGGGCTTAACAAGAGAATTAGTAAATAGACCAATAACATGTGAATCATAGGGGCTCCTCTAAAAAAGAGAGAGAGATGCAAATTATTCAGTACCTTTTACCAATCTGTAGACTGTCCACATAATTCCACATAATTTTGAGGTACATTGAAATAGTAATTCAGCATAAGTGATTTTGTTTTTGTTTTCTTTATTCATGTTGACATTTCAGTATCCCCAACCACCTAGAGCAAAATCCAAAACAAGAAGCAATCTGAAAAAAAATCACTGAATAACCATAACAGGTATTACAAAGCCTCCATTCCTATGAGCCATTCTAATAAGTCTGGCTATCTGGTGTTCTCTATCTAACCAGAATGAAGGTATCACATTAAGAAGGTTATGGTGATAGTAGAACAAAAGGACATCCATATGCAAAAAAAAAAAAAAAATGGATCTTAAACTACAACCTCACATAACATACAAAAATCAACCCAAAACTTCAAAATAGATCATAGACCAAAATATAAAACATAAAACTATAAACATTTTAGAAGAAAACATAAAAATTTTATGATGTTGGGTTAGGCAAAAATTTCTTAGATACAATTCCAAAAGCATAATCTACAAAAGAAGAAGGTAATAAACTGGAGATTCCACGTAGTTTAAAAACGTTTGTCCTGTGATGGACATTGTAAAGGGAATGAGAAAACATGCCACAGACTGAGAGAAAAATATTTGCAAACCACATATCCACAAAGGACTGTATCCAGAATATATAAATAAACTTAAAATTCAGCAACAAGAAAGCACACAAACCTATTTTTTAAATGGACAAATATTCTAAGGTACATGGCTGGCAAATAAACACATGAGAAGATGCTCATCACCATTATTCATTGGGGAAATGTGAATTAAAACCACAATGAGCTACCACTTCACACTCATCAGAATGGCTACAGTAAAACAATATCAAGTGGTGGTAAAGACAAACAGCAACTAGATCTCTCATACATTGCAGGTAGGAATATAAATTGGTATTGCCATTCTGGAAAACAGACAGTTCCTTAAAAAGTATAAACATACATACATTTCCTGTATGACCCAGCAATCCCAGAAGGAATACAAATTTACTTTACATAAAACCTACGCATCAATGTTTATAGCAGCTCAATTCACAATCACCCCAAACTGGAAATATCCCAGATGTCCTTCAGTGGAGGAGCAGATAAACTATTGGGCATCCCTAATATAATGGAATACTGTTCGGCAATGAAAAAGAATGACTTATTGATACATGCAATGACTTGGATGAATCTCAAAGGCATCAGGCTAGGTGAAAGTTACAGATTACATGATTCCATTGATATGACATTCTGTACAAAACAAAGTTATGGTGACAGAGAACAGATCTGGGGTGTCAGAGTTTAGGGGTAGGAAGACAGTGTGACTAAAAAGAGATAGCACAAACAAATTTCTTGTAGTGATGGAGCTGTGTAATATCTTGCTTGTGATGGTGTTAGCCAAATCTACACACATGTCAAAATGTATAGAATTGTACACCAGAAAAGTCAACTTAATTTGTTATTTTACAAATACAGTTTTAGAAAAAAGCACTCAGCAGCTAAGGATATGATTTTACCAACAGCAGTTGATAGCTAACAGACTAAATGAGAGAGAGATCGCTACATCAATCTGGGACTTTTGATTTCTTAGTTTGATAACATAATTTCTTAATTCCTGAACTAAGTTAAGGAATACTAGCAAACAGCCCAACATCTCCACATTCCTGTGGCCATCGCTGAGTTCCAGCACAGCGACGCCATGAAGCTGATGAGCTAGCTAATTCAATAATAATGGCAGCTGTATTGTTTTTAGCACATAGCTTTTATTTTCTGAGGGGAAAATTTATGCACACTCATGTATATGAATGTATGTATACAGTTGAGGGTGACAATTATTCACCCATGAGTCTTTAGAACCAGAATTCCCAGAAGGCAATTCATGACAGAATTTCCTCAGGCCAAGTTGTCAAGGTTCAACCGAGTGTGTTCAGTACCAGTCTGGGAGAGAGGAAATCATGATTCAACGAAAGCTCTCATTCAAAGGCAAGAGACCCAGGTCACCCAAAGAACTGAGCTGGGCCACCTGACACAGGTGGATCACACAGGAGGCTAAGAAAGAGT
>NW_006291383.1:3072724-3127538 GCF_000327345.1 Myotis davidii | reverse complement strand
CAATCAGGAGCACATGGGCAGAGGGAGGCAGGGCCAGGCCAGCCAGTCTCAGAGCAACTCTCTTCTCCTTTCCTGAACCACTTGCTTTTCTCTCACCAGCCTGAGAATGGGATTTTTTAAAGTGGCAGCCTCCTGCCAGACTGGCCTGGAAGTTTACAGTGATTTTTAAAAGTGGGTTTTTAGGCCAAATGACTGACACTAATACTTTTAACTCATAATGTAATATACTCTGTTTCTTGCCAAAACCACTAACAAGGAATACCTCATTTACTGACAAAGCCAGGTAATTGATGTGCTACTATCTCTGCCTTGTGATTTCTATAATGGAGGAATAATGAAGTATTATTTAGCTTAATACAATCACCACAGAGCATCTCTGTGGTCTTGGAAGGAAGAGACACAATCTAGGAACCTTTCTAAGGTATAATCAGTTTCTTATAAGACATTATACAAGTAAAAAGTAAAATTAATTTAAATGACAAGGGGTCCAATATATGTCTGCATTATATCTTAGGACTAGTGATACCAGGGAAATTCGTCAACCAAGAACAATTTGTTTTTATAGAGGCTGCAAGAATCAAGAATAGATCTATATAAAATAAACTTTCAAATAAGATTAGGGTTAAAGTGTATTACGAATTTTTATGTTTCATGAAACAGCAAAACTCAGTTAAGTGGAGAAAAAAGTAAAAGTAAATAACATTTAATAGGACAAGAATACTAAGTCAGAGTGGACTTTTCATTGACTCAAATGAGGTCTCTACTCAATTCCACCATCTGGCATTTTGCATTCGTCTGTCTGCAACATAATTTCTAAACAAGTTGACTGATTTCTAACTAAATTCAATACCCGCCCTAACAAAGAGTAATAAGATACAACTTGAATCCCTTTTGCAGCTCAGTCCTTTTCTTGTAACAGCTGATAGAATCCTGTACAACAATCCTACCAAGAAATTATACCAGCTTGTTTTGCAAATAACTGCTTAATATTAACAAAAATGTGTGTGAAAAATATGTGCCTGGCCATGGCTTGTTTGCAAATCAGGTTTACTACTACATCCCTGAACTAGGAATCTCACTGGGGCCAAATACATGCCCCAGCCTTTCACATATGAAACCTGGTGGAAACAAAGATATTACAACTTGAAAACTTGCCACAGAATCAAAGGGATGTAGATTTTAGCTGTGGGAGGTAGAAATCAAAGAATACTGATTTCTTCATAACCAGATGATTCTTTATAACCACCATTTAGGAAAAATAGTGAAAACTAAATCTCAAAGATCAGATTGCACATTTTGGAAAATTAGAGGTTCCAGAAGAGAAGTAAATGAATGAGAACCTTGGTGATTAACCTATATAACATGATGAACCAATTGATAATGAACACTCCAGGTTCTCTTAGTCAAATTATCAAATACAGTCATTACTCAGGAGATCACGTAGGTAGAATGGAGTCTTCGTGTCGTCTAGTGGAATTGTTGAGAGTAGAGCCTGTGTCTTCTATAGTAGAAATAATATAATAATGTCCTTGCCCTAGCTGGTTTGCTAAGTGGTTAGAGCATTGGCCCAGAGATTGAAGGGTCATGGGTTTCAATTCTGGTCGAGGGTTCATACCTCAGTTGCAAGCTGGATCTTAACCATTCATACCCAAATAAATTTCAAACATAACCTAAATAATAATAATAATAATAATAATAATAATGCTCTTCAGGTTCAAAGTCATAGCAAAGGAAAGATGTTCAACAAGCAGCCTTAGAAATGGATGTAAATCCCAGGGAATTGTTGCCTACAAATGTTAAAGCAGGAACTACAGAGGGAATATAATGAGCAAGGGAGGGAAGGTGTCGATTGTTAGAGGCTATAAACTGTCATGCTAATTAGGGCGTTCCACTAAATTTTCTGGGTTATTTTGAAAATGTGAGAATGTGTCATGGTATACCAGTTGCATCTTTTAAACTGAATCCTAGAATTAAAATAGGAGGTTCAGTAAAGACAATGAAGTGAAGTGTTTTCTTAAGATGTGATTTGAAGACTTGGATTGAACTGGGCCGGATGGACGCCGACCACAGAAGCAGAAAGTTGGACAGTGGTCCACAGACGCAATGGGGAACACCGCCTCCCAACTGTGAGGAAGTGGGGAGTGAGGAGGGTAGGGTGCAAGCTTACTTCCGCCAAAATATCCACTTGTGGTTTCAAAAGACTTTGAAAGTATACATGTGTGAAAACAAAATGGGACTAAAAAATGGGAACAGAAATCTATTAGTTCCCTAGGGATGGCAGCAGATTCCCACACTGGTTCTGGACCGGGCTATGGAAGAGAACGAACCACACCCCAGCTGAGTCCCTCTCCTCTGCACCACCTGCCTCTGTCCCGAGTGTTTATACTTTGAACCAGGCCAATTTACATTTAGTAGTATTACCGCCTATGTATTAAGCGCTCCCAGATATATAGGGCATTTTAAACTTACTGAACCCTTAGAACAACTCCATGAAGTAGAGATGATTATACTTCTGGTTTTTTTTTCATTGATGAGGAACAGAGGTTTGAATTAATGAATTATCTGTGGTCACAGGTGCTATTCAGATCCCTGTAGTCACTCTCCAGGACCCAAGACCCTAACCCCAAATAGCCCCTTAATTTACTGTCTGATTTTTTTCCATGTACTTAGTATCTCTTTTAAAAATCTAGGTAGTAGGAGAAGCTTTATATGCGTTGCCCTTGTTTGCTTTCATGTTGGACAAGCCATAGGTACTTCAAAAGAAGCCAGAACTGACAAACAGTCCGCAGGCAGAATGAGAAAGAGATTCTCTTATTAGAATGTGGGTTCACTGGCTGCTTGTACCCATGGTTCTGGGAGGAGGAAGCTGGTCTTGAACAGTAGTACCCAGTGCCTTCCCATGCACCATGGGACTCATTTCTGAAGGGCAGCTATCTTCCAGGGATATTGAAAATCCTGTGGGGCAGAAAGGCCAAAAGAGCAAAAGGAGAGGTTGGGGCTTAAAAGAGCCTTTGGAACAAACCCCCTCTCTTCCATAAAATCAACCTGACATAAATTGGGTCTTTGGATCAAACTTCAAAATGGAGCACTCAGCAGTGTCTCTGATCTCTGTAACATGTTTTTGTTTTCAGCTGTCGCTCTGTGTCCAGCTGCCGAGGGCTCCAAATGTGATTGGTTCTTTGCCAGAAAGTAATCGTGCGGGTCGGTCCATTCTTAGCTTCTTTCCGAGTGAGCTCTGTGCTCACAGGAAAGCATGTTGTTGCTAAATAAAGCCTCCATCTTATTAAATTCTTTAGCCTATGTCGTTTTTTTCCTGAGGGAAAAGGATTTTTCAAGAGTTTTATTTTTCCTAGAAAAAAAAAAAGTCCTAACTCTTGCCATGGCTTTGCGTGGCTCCGTGCCCATGTTTTGTTTTGTGTTTTCTTTTTGGTTTGGAACATGAATGGGGAGTTGAAAGCACCCAGATCGGGCTATTCCACAATGGCACCGAACACCTTATTGGCTTTAATTTCCTTTCTGGGACCTGCTCCATTAAACTTTCGAAGGATGGTTTTGCCTATAATCCCAGAGTTAAGGAACACGATCTCTTACCTACTTTAAACAAGGACCCCATAAAAGCCAATATGGCAATATGTTCTCCAAATGGTTTCCTGACCACAGAAGCCTTAGTATTGGCCACATGCTCCAGGAGGTGATTACATACTGAATAGAGAGTCGTAAAGTGACATGATTCGAGGGATAAGGGACACCTCCTCCATACCCCAAGTTACTTCCTTTGTAAGTCAGCCCCAACTTGCATGAATGGAGGTTTCTTTTGGTGGAGAAAACAGTTTCATATATAAACAAATAACTTAATGTGAAATAGTTGAAGGCATCAGAGCAAATTGTGTGTAGAAAAGAAAAAGAAAACTGGTCATTTATAAGGCACTGTCCCAGCAGTGAGAAAAGAAAGTTGGTCTCTTAGAAGATGCATTTAAACAGTGTCCAGGATGGAGTGAAGAGGAATATAGGGGGAAAACCTGGGGGGGGGGGATACTGGTTATATCTCCCCTTCCTCACTAATCTAGCAATCTGAATCTGTGCCAGCAACCAGTATCCTAATGCACATTCTTGTTAGCCTAGAAGGAAGTCACTGCCCCTTCCTCAGGCAATAATCTGTTTTCCTAAATACTCCCAGTTTACAAGGGCCTCAAACCAAGAATTTAACAGCTTAGCCAGAAGGGAGGTCACTGGCAACACTCAGGCCAGGCCTTTAGCTGTAATCTTACTTCCCCATTCTAACTAACTTAGGTAGGGCTGCAAAGGCCCACCACAAAAGCCTGGAAGATAGGAAACGAAGAATTTAGGAATATATATAAGGAATATCTCATTGTATATGGTGTTCAAGCTTTGGATCTTTGAATCCCCTGAGCCAGCAGCACTGCTTTGAATAAAGGTTTCTTTTTTCCCCTGAATCTTCTGAGTACCGATTGTGTGTTTTCCGGTAGCCTGGTAAATTCTGCAACAGGAGGACGAAGCAAAAGGAGAAGCACAAATAAGGAGAAAGTAGGCAAATGGCCTTGCATTGGTGTCATTCACTTAACTACCTGGGAACCTGCATAAGGCTATGATGAGTCCAGTGATGAAAATGCAGGGTTTAAAAGAAACTGTATTTGCCTGCTAATGTGCAATACATCGGTGATTGCAACATCACAAATTCTAAAGGTAAGTCACAGAGGCCCCCAGGTCAAATCCCTAAGCAGCCTTCCTACTGTGTGGGCAGGGCCAGACTGGAGTTTCCCTCTCCACAGGGAAGCTGAATGGGTACACTTGGCCAGGTTAGAGGCACAGGTACCAACGAGCCTGTCCACCTCATGGATTCCTAACTGAATCTGTGAAGGACAGACAAAGGAAACGCTGGTTATATCTCCCCTTCCTCACAAATCTGTCATTAGTTTTCAGCTCTATTTTCTTTGGGATGGATTTCCTGGGCTAAGGTAATAAATGCAATGACAGAAGGATCCCAAGTTCTAAAGCATTCATAACATAATCTAAACAGTCATTTGTTGATTGTATATTTTCTATTTCAATCTTTCTCGCATCTCCTCCTGTTAGCTCACATGCTGTTGCTTCAGAGTGGCTACCCAAAGGGGAGTTTCTAGGATTCAAACTCAGCCAAAGCAAACACACCAAAAATTGGGGAAGTGATTTATCTGAATCCAAGGGTGGTAATCTAATTTATTTGACTCAAATGCTTTCAATTTCATCAGCTAAACTAGCAGCGCTAGGGTTTGGCAAAATGATGTCTAGTGAAAGCAGTCCTACAGTGTTGAGCACTTGTGAGCAGAATGATTTTCATCTTAAAAACACGTGTGGTCATGTTTGTGGCTAGCCAGCACAGTTGGTGAAACAGAGGTTGAGGCCACCTGGAAGGGCTGTCTTTCACTGTGATGTCCTGCATCCCCAGCCTGACCTGCATAAATGTATTTGCTGATGACAAGGGAGAGAGGAAAGGTACATGAATTGGTGCATGTCTGTCCTTACAAGTGGAAAACTCCTCAGCCAGAGTACAATCTACTTTTCATGAAGATAGGGTAATATCTGAATGGAAGAAGAGATTGTGTGGTCCATGTCACTGACATTAAGCAAGACTGAATCTATCTTATTTCTCTCTCATAATAGAGAAAGATTGGAGACTGTGTCCCAGATTTTATAGGATCACTAATCTGAACTGATTTAAAACTATTTTCATGTCCTTGAAAAGTAGCAACAAAAATAAAGTAGCATCAATTGGGACAAAAGAGCTCTAATGTAGGAATCTATTGACCTGGGGCCTAGCCATGCTCTGTTATATATATATATATATATATAAGGCTAAGTGACCAACCATCCATCTGTCCAACCATCCGACTGACCGACCAGCCAGTACATATGACACACACTGGCAATTTAAAAATAAATGTTGACTCACGCATGCACCATACATATAAAGCTCTTGCTGGTGCCAATTGCACGTGACACCAGAATGTATCTGAAGACCAACTATTGGCACCACGTGCCTCTGAAGCTGAAAGAAAGTGGCATCATTGACAGAATAGTCCTACCTGAACCCGTTTTCGGACATGGTCAGTTATATGTTGCTTGCTCTCAAATGCGAAGAGCGTGTGACGTTAAAGGCTACTAGTTTAAAAAATAAATGTTGACTTGTGCATGTACAATACATATAAAGCTCTCACTGATATTAAAATATTTTGTATTTTAATTTTATAATACTATATTACATATATTATTTTCATGTACATTTTTTGCAGTAACGTAATTACTGCACAAATCTTTCTTCTAATTAATTTCCTTTCAATGTGCATGAATCCGTGCACTGGACCACTACTTAATTATAATTGTACATGATTTTTGTGATTAAGCCCCTGATCCCTAAATCTACAGTTATGAAATGAAAAGATTCCTAAATTTTTATAATGACAACCCTTGTGTTAATTGAAACAAATTTTTGTGTCCATAGTCCTATTATTGCTAGATTTTCGTTGCTATTATGTTTAGGAAGTCATTGCCAATTTTGTTCAAATTAATTTCTATAGTAGTCAAAAATAGAGAATCAAAGGTGCCCTAGCCCAGCAATGGTGGGGAGCAGATGTAGTTTTCCTGATAAAGATGCATTTACCTGATGAGAGATGGTGAGAGGAACCCACAAAAGGAGAAGCACAAATAAGAAGAAAGTGGGCAATTTGCCTGCTGCACAATTTTAGGTCACCCCTGAACAAGGCCATTGCTATCATTCACTTAACTGCCAGGAATCCTGAATAAGGCTTTGATTTCACTGGTAACTGCAGAGCTATCTTGCCAAGGCCAAGGATGCCAAGAGCAAAGGTGAATCAATTTGGCTTGATTATTTCCTCCCTAATTCTTCTACCTTTGGGCCAAATCACTCTACTTCCTGTTTAAGTTAATAAAGTTTTATTGGAACAGAGCCACACTCTGGATTGTCTATGGCTGCTCTCCTGCAACTTTAGCAGAGTTGAATGGTTGTGATAGAGACTATATGGCCTACAAAGCCAAAAATATTTACCATCTGGTACTTTGAAGAAAAATTTTGCCAGCCCCATTCTACACATTTAAATTGATGTTCACTGTCTTTCTGTTGCAATATATGCTGAAAAGGGGTTTCTCTCATTTTTCCCTGGACTTTTGACTCCTTAATCTGACCAACATCTGTCACCTCACTAATGTCCCCAACTCTTCTTCATATTTTTATCCCAATCCTCCTTGCCTTTCTGTTCATTCTAGGGTCATGTTTTGTTAATTCATACAATCTTTTTTTTTTTTTTTTTTTTTACCTAGAATCATTTGCCAATTTAATATCAGCCAACATCCTTCCCTTTAAGACCTTTAAAGCCTTCTTGGAAAGTTGGCACCGGAGAAGGATTTCAATGACAATGCCTGGTAGTTAATGCACCCTTAGTCTGTGCTGCATTGTTCGGAATTCTTAGGGCATTTGTAGTGATAAATTGAAAATTGTTCAGGGTCAGAGACTAGGTCCTTTGTTTGTTATGTTATAAATATACAACTGCCTAGAGCCTCCAGTGTTTACAGTGCTATGTAAATTACTTTTATTTTCTGTTCTGAACAATTCTCCTCCATGAATTATCTTACTGATCCCCAAACGTGGCCTATTCAAAAACATTTCCATTTCTAAGCAAACAGTTTTAACACGGTTGACTTTGTTGCCTCAAAAATTTGTTATATGTACTTCTTTTACAGAACTTTACAGAATGAGAGTTGCACATAAATCCGTGAAAAAAACTTGTTCCTACCTGACAGATGGAAAACTTAAGCTTGGGAGCTGGCCTGTGGTCTTCACTAGGAAATTTGAATACTTTTACTATCGGACATAATTGTTAGTAAAGAATGACTCACAGTAGCTTTAAACTTGATAAAAGAAGGCAACCAAAATCTGCCTAGAACAATGCAGAAGAATACAAATATAGTATGAAAACTAATTTGCTATTGCATTGTTTACATCATCATTAGCCTTATCTGACTGTCTTGATGTCAAAGATAAGTATATAAGAAACAGCTTACTCCCCCCGACCCCCAAATATGCTGAATTTGGTCCTTATGAGATGAGCTCTGGTGCTGGAGACACATTAAATTTCACAAATATTAGAGAAAATATATAGACACACACAAGTGCTAACTCACCATATAGCAGGAGATGTATTTCCAATAAATGGAGATGTTCTTCAAAGATACCTCATTTTTTTCACCTGGTGAGGGAAAGGCATGCTGTCTTAGAACACAGGAAGTAATAATTCTCTTTGGGAACAGAACTGATCTACATGAGGATTGCTTCTGTAACTTTGGCCACTGTGACCAGCCTGACACATGAATTCAATGATGATAGTTAAAAAATGTCTGGTACTTTTGGCTTTCTCATACAGAAGTTCTAAAAAGAAGAAATGCAATAACCACTTGATAGTAGACATAAGATTTATTTTTAAAACTCTGAGTGGGGGCATAGGAGTAAGTGAGATAAGAGAAGTAGGGGCTGGTAGTGCTGAGGTCATATCATAGGCTCTATTGTTTGTGAGATATTTTTGCTGTATCTTATCCACCAAAGGAGTTACTACACAGGTTTATGTATAAGAAATTTGAGAGAATATTTAATCCCAAAGCATATTTCTACTTTATGGGGGTAACTCTCCCGTGTTGGAGCACTTCCAGGGGCTATTTGAAAAGTTTGCTTGTTATAAAGTTTTGGCTTTTCTTCTCCTTGGTCCAAATTCTATCATATATAAATAGAAAAACAAAGAAGAACCCTCAATGTCATGAGTTAAGAGCCTTAGTAAACCCTTGACTTTATATGTAGGATAGTCATTCATGAAGCATCGTTTTAGTTCCTACTCTGATCTAGGAATGACTATGTTAGGTGCTGAGTATATGAAGAAGAATAGAGCATGCTACCCAACTTCCAAGAATCCACAGCTAATTGTGGAGAAGGCAAATAAATAATTGTAATCAAGAGACGTGTGTGTAAAGTGCTATGGGGACACAGAGAATAAAAAATATTTCCTAGAAGAAATTTCAGATAAACTGCATCTTGAAAGACAACTAGGAATTTACTGGTAGAGGATATAGGGAAAGGCATTTCTGGACATAAGGAGCAGCATGGGCAAGGACTTCGTGATGACCCAGTCAAGAAAAGACCAACAATTTAGAGTTGCTTGAGATAAGGTCTGTGGCTAGGAAAACTGGAAGTTAAGACTAACATCAGATAAGTTGAAATAAAATAGAAAACCTAGATCATTGTGCTTTCCAAAGAAATTTTAACTTTATTTAGTTGATAATAGGGCTCCGTAAGCAGGGGTGTATCTTACACAATTTTACATTTTAGAAAACATTTTTTGGATATGTATGGAATATAACTGGAAGGAGGAAACCTGGAGGCTGAGTCCAGTAAGAAGTTAGAATAGTATAGATATACGTAGACTAATAGACTCATTTGGTGATGGACACAAAACTAGTCATGAAAATTGAAAGTAGAGGATAGATCCCAGAGGTATTTAGATTATAAGACCAATTAAAGTTGGAGAAGCATTGGGTGCTGGGTGGTGGTGAAAAGAGGGTAAGGATCACCATAGTTTCTAGTTGGAATTACTAAGTCACACCAGAGTAAAAGTAGACAATACAAGAAAGAGGCATGAGGAAAACTAGTTAGTTTTAGATGTGTTGAGGATGTGGTCCCTTACGAATATCTAGTCACAACCATCTAAATAAGTATTGAAAATATAGATCTATATCAGCAGAGAGGAGGGTAAACATATTTATTTGAGAGTTGGCTTTTTTTTGGGTGGTGGTGGTTGAAGCCATCAGAGTGAATGAGATCATCAAGGAGAATGTGCAGAGAAAGAATGAGAACGGACCAGATATCACAGAGAAATCCACAAGGACCATCAAATGTTGAGAAACAGGCAGAAGACACATAAGAAGTCGGAAAATCAGTAAAGGGGAGGAGAGATACAAGGACCCCTGGAATGGCATTACTGAAGTCAGGGAGGAGGGTTTTTAGGATAATGTCATCGATGTCAAACTATAAGTGATAAGTACAGTTTAAGAGGGACTGGTACCATAAAGGGAAAATTAAGAAGCCACTGGCACCCCACCCAAAAAATTTCAGAGCAGGTGCTAGTGGTGGCTGAGTGGGGTGGGGTGTAGGCAGTAAGAGCCAGAGTGAATTGAAGAGTGCAGGAAATGTGGGGAAACAGAGACAGAGGGTTCGAATGCTCTTAGGTGATTACTAGGAAGCATGTGTTTTAAAGCATGAACTTGAGCACCAAGAACACTACCAAGAAAGGGAACACCAACAGGAATTGAGTGGGAGGGAAAAGATCACACAGGAGCTGAGGGCTAGTAGACAAACTCTGTGGGTCTAGCCACCATGTGTCATGGGGCCTCTGCAGGACCAGCCTCACGGGGGAGGGACCTGTGCAGTCACACAGGGCCACCTGCTTTCCAGGGCCCCACATTCGGGTTAATGTACTGTTGTCATCATCTTGAAATTCTTAATAATTTTATTAATGAGTTGCTCACATTTAAACTTTAAACAGGCTCCCACCAATTTTGGCCCAAGTAGAACTGCTCAGTATGTAATTTAGATGTCCTGCCAACCTCTGAATTAATATGGTCAGAACTGAGCTCTGAGTCTTCTGTTTTCGTTATCTTAAGAGTATCCAGACCCCATTTGACCATAATTTCAACAATGACATAATAACTGCTAACGTGTATTGACCAATAATTACATGCAAGACATTATTCTATACACTTAACACCTATTAACTCATTAAATTGTTGCAATTGCATGAGTAGTTATTATTATCCCTGTGTTTAAAATGAGCAGATAAAGGCAGAGTATGTTTAATTTGTACACAGTCATACAGGTAGGAAGGGGTGAAACTGGGGCTCAAACTCCTGAGTCCATGCACTTGACCACAGGATTCAGTCTTCTTTATTCCCCGGGATCATGGTCGTGGAGATTGTTCCTACGTTTGTTTCCATTTCTCTGACAGATAGTCTGCCACCTGGAACCTGCCTGCATTCAGCTCCTCAGTGGTGCAGAGGCAAACACCCTCCACCACACGATACATCAAGGACATTCTGTGTGTGGGTTTAGGGATCTGTAGCCCACTCAATGTCGTGAATCAGTGCAGCCATCTCTCCCATGTGGGTGATGATAAGACCTTTGAGACTGGGGCATGGACCTGGCCATGGTCCCCATCCTATGATCTTTGTCCCTTCGTCTTCTCCTCTCCCCTACTCACACATTTTGGGGTTCCCAAACTTAGTTCTCTTACAGAAAGGCTGAGATTTGGATTGAGCCCATTTCCTACATGGCGTCAGGTTGAACATTTGGTCACTGTTCACAGAGGGTTGTACAGCTGCTTCTGTCTCCCAACTCTCCCATTTTCTCAGAGGATTAAAGACAGGGCGATCACACTCATATGTGCAATATAAATTACTCAAACTCAGAGAAGCAGAGAGAGTAGAATGGTGGTTACTAGCGGCTGGGGAAGGAGGAGAGGGAATGGGAAGATGTTGTTCAAGGGTTACAATGCTTCAATTACCCAAGATGAATACATTCTGGAGATCTAACATACAGCATGGACTGCAGGTAGCAATACTGTACATTTTAAATTTCTAAGAGGGTAGATCCTAAGTGTTCTCACCAAAAAAAAAAAAAAAAAAAAAAAGCAAAGGTAACTGTGAGGTAATGGATATGTTCATTAGCTTGATTATAGTGATTACATATAGCAAAAGATCTACTTATACATCTTAAATATATCACAATTAAAAGAGAAAATATAAATGGTTTGAGACTTTTTTGAAAGGCAGTTTGGTAAAATACATGAAATGTTCAAAAGCATGCACAAAAGTAAGTAAGGGAGAGAGATGTCCAACAATAAGATTTGCTGAATAAGGTAAGCTAAGCTAGAGTCCTTGCACATTTCCATTAAAAAACAAAACAAAACAAAAACCCTGCAGATATAAAGAAGTAGAGGTGGCAGAGGAAACTATAATTTTTTTTTAGTACTGGATGCTTTTGAGGAAATTAATCTTTGGAAAAACCCAAATATATATTAACCAATAATTACGTGCAAGACATTGCTCTATCCATCATTTCATTTAACTGTTACAATTCCATGAATGGGCATCATTATCCCTGTTTTTAAATGAGCAAATAGAGGCAGGGTGCAGTTTTAGATACACACGTTAGTAGTATTTTAGAAATATACATTTACTATTTCAAAGTTTTAGAACTATATAGCATTTGCTCCTTATAAAGCCCGTCAAAGGGGCCATGAGAGGATTTCTAGAAACAAAAGTATTTTTAATCTTTTAGGGTAGTTCATGGATGGAAATTTAAGGCTTATTTCAGCCCTGCATCCATGTGATGCTATTAAAGTCTTTTTTTAAAGTTTTGAAGCAACACCTCAAATTTCAAAAGATGGATTTAGACTATCTCGAAAGATCTCAAGACAAAAGAGCTCAAGTCGGTGCTGAGGAGAAAAATGACAACAGTTCCATGATTGTGGCTGCCTCTCCCAGAAAGATAACAGAACCAAGGGAGTCGGACTTGCCAAGTGCTGGGTAAACAAAGCCATGAGTATGAAAGTGTAGGCTGCAGTGATGAGGAGGGAAGTCACGATCATAAGCACAGCAGGGCGTCCCTCCAGGTACTTCTGACTCCGACTGTTTATTATGGAGCATCAGTATGGAAATATATGCCTGACTACATTTATGGTGCCATTTAGAACTTTCAAATAGGCTCTTACTCTCAGAAAGAGGTTACTCAATTGCTCACCCTGTAAGGTTTTCCTTGATTAGTATAATTCCACCCGTTCATGCCTTATCAAGAACACGTTTCCATTGTAAGCACGTGTTCTGAAGAGATATTCAGGGGTACATTTTCGGTCAGTCCTGAGATACCCACCTTTTCACTGATCTTGATGGGAAACTTTGGAATAAAATCCCCTTGAATAATTTGCAAAGTAAACTTTTCAAGGTTCACACATCCGCCTGTTGACGAGTATGGCAAATGATGGTCTGTTGAATCTCCCACTGGGTTTCCACCAGATTTTTAAAAAATTATGTTTGAGCCCTGACCAGTTTGGCTCAGTGGATAGAGCGTCAGCCTTTGGACTGAAAGGTCCCAGGTTCGATTCCAGTCAAGGGCAGGTACCTTGGTTGCAGGCACATCCCCAGTAGGGAGTGTGCAGGAGGTAGCTGATCGATGTTTCTCTCTCGTCGATGTTTCTAACTCTCTATCCCTCTTCCTTCCTCTCTGTAAAAAATCAATAATAAATATTTTTAGAAAATTATTTTTGATTTCAACTCTTTGCTTTTCAGAGGGAAAATGCAAGGATATTGACTAGTGCTACAAAGCTGGATCCTTTGTGTGGAATTCAGGATGCTGTCATTAATGGTAAAAAAGCCTAGTTAGAGAACCAAGCATGTCCACAACTAGAAGCGGGGTTATTATGAGGAGAAAGGAGGCCATGTGGCCACATCATTTAACATGAACGTGCCTCTTCCTGTGAGCCTTTGGGAACCAACTGTGCTTTCATTTCTTTAAAGTTGAAGTCCCTGAGCCCACACTAGGTGGCAGCATGAAAAAGGGTCATGTGGGAAGAGCTGAGGCCCCAGCAGCAACAGCCACAGGGCTCAGTCACAGAAGACACACACACACACACACACACACACAACTTCTAAAGGGTCCCAGCTTCTCAAGTGCCATCCATGACTCTACCTGGCAACCTGGTCTCCGTGCTGGCAGATCCACCCTAGGACTGTAGGATGGCAGCCGTCCGCTCTGCGGCACTGAGGGTGTCTCACGCATTGTGCAAGGACTTTCACTGTGTTCCCAGGCCCTTCTGCTGGATGCTTGTGGTTTTGCAGGGAGAGTGAGGTCTGCAGCTGCCTTACGCTCACTTTGTGGATGCTGACAAGGAAGGTCCTTTTAGCTCAGGTCCTGCCATCTGCACACACACAGGATGTGTCTGGATCCAAATGCTCCTTTTGCAGAACTGAACACTTCCTTTATAGATGCCTTCTAGTCACCCCCTGGCTCACCATTCCCAGCTCAGAGGAAAGTCAACCTCCAATGGGACCTGTGCTCAGAGCTGGAGTTTCCACTACAATTTCAAGGGCTCAGGGAGAGAGATCTGACATAACATCTGGAGATGAGTAGAAGCATACATTTCATTAAAGTCAGTCCATCTCATTGGACAGATAAGGAAACTGAGATCCAGACATCCATTGCCCAACGCCACACACACAGATTGTTAGAAGCCACGGCCACAATTGGAACTGGCCTCCCGACACCCTGTCCAGGGCCTCTCCCATTGCTCCCGTGTGATTTAGAGTCATTAATATACAGCAGATGAAACCTCAGAGCCATCTGAGCCTGTTCACCAGCCCCTCCCCCAGCTCCCCACTCCCCCACCCCCCAGCAACTCTGTACGCCTCCGTCCAAACCAGCCTGGTCCCCCCGTCCGTCCCTCTGCTCCCAGGGCCTCCGTCTCCAAGGGCAGGAAGGGGGAACGACAAAGGGAAACCAGAGAATCGATATTCATTGGGAAATTGGATGACAGATACAGAACAACTGAAATACTGCAGCCCTTTCCTTGGCATTTCCTCTTGACCAGAAGAAGGAAATACCAGAAATCTCATAAGCGAGCCCATTTGGACAATTTTTTTATACTCAGTATTTATATATTTCACATTTTCCTCCAAACCTTTGAGTACTAATTCAAACCGTCCAGCCTCCAGGCCCCCTAGGGCTTCACCTATCACTAAATATTGTTGATTTGCAAAACACAGGGATTCCTTTCATAGAACAGGCTTTGCTTTCTTCAGACACTGCGCCTTTTCCCAATTAAGCTGTGGCCCTGCTTCCCTCTGGTTAGGATTACAAACAAACACCACCACCCTTCGCCTCTGCCCCAGCCACCCCTCCCTTCACTTTGACACATGGTTCTTTTGATCTCAACCCCAGACCATAGCAACAGGCTCCTAATTATTCACCAGCCATAAATCACGGCAGTAATGTGGTCCTTGCTAAGGAAAAGGAGTGCTTTTGGGCCATCCGAGTCTGGAAAACTGGGTGTGTTTAGTGTTTCCAAAAGCAAAGCAGTAGGGGGAAGGCAAGCAGGAAGAAAAAAGATGTTTTAAATGTTTGTAGACATAGTTGCTTTGATGTTAAACCCTCTTTCAGAGGAAGTCAAGAGTCTGAAAATGAAATCTACTTTGTTTTTAAAATTTTTTTTTTTAATTTTAGGGTAATGGAATCCACAGTCCTCCACTAGAGGCAGGTGTAAGCAAGGCTTCCCAGAGTGAATGCGAAGTCCATTGCCAAGCCGTCAGAGAGAGCGAAGAAACAGGCTTCTCTCTGCCCACCCCTTAAATTTATATTTTGTTTTTAATTTTTTTCATTGATTTTAGAGAAGGAAAGGAAGGGGGGGGAGAGAGAAAGAGAGAGAGAGAGAGAGAGAGAGAGAGAGAGAGAGAGAGAGAGAAACATCAATTTTTTGTTTCACTCATTTATGCTTTCATTGGTTCATCCTTGTATGTGCCCTGACCAGGGATCAAACCCATAACTTTAGTGTATTGGGACAACGCTCCAGCAACTGAGCTACTCAACCAGAGTTTAAATTTGTTCATTTTATTTTGGCTACTCACTTGTAAGGAGAACTTTCTTCATTCCTCCATGGCCTTATTGAATGGTATGTAATCTGGTTAGATTTGGCATTTTCAACAGGAAGCTCTCTGGTAATCCAAATTATATATATATATTTTTAAATATATTTTATTGATTTTTTTTTTACAGAGAGGAAGGGAGAGGGATAGAGAGTTAGAAACATCGATGAGAGAGAAACATCGATCAGCTGCCTCTGCACACCCTGCACTAGGGATGTGCCCGCAACCAAGGTACATGCCCTTGATCGGAATCGAACCTGGGACCCTTCAGTCCACAGGCTGACGCTCTATCCACTGAGCCAAACTGGTTAGGACCCAAATTATATTTTTAAATTTGGCCTAGGCCAGGATATGCTATTGAGTCAGAAGAAATCCCACTAATAGCAGTGAACCTGGTCCAGTATTGGTCTAACCTGAAGCTAGATCATGTGAATATAATATCACCTTCCTAATGAAGTCAGTGGGCTTAACTAAACTGGAAACCATTCCCTGTCTTATTTCAGGATGATATATGCAATATAAACTATGAGAATAAGCTGTAGGAGTCTTCTATTGGTAAGTTTTTCCTCTGAAACAAATACAAAACATGGCAGATTTTTTTAAATTTAATTTTTATATTAGCCACTCTAATTGGATATAATGTGTAGTTAAGTCTGGACTAGAGCAAAATTGTGAGATTTGTCTTTGTTCAACAAATATGTCATGAAGATCTACTCTGGGCTAGATCCTGGCGTGCTGATAGCTACAAATTAAAGAGCAGAGAAGATTAATGCAATTATTGATCATGATGCATCAGAATAGGGCGTGAGGCTAATGCATACTCTAGAACAGAGGTTGGCCAACTTTCTCTGCACATGGCCAGTGAGTATATATTTTATGCTTTGCAAGCCATACTACCTCTCTCATGACTTCTTGACTCTGCCTTATAGCATGAAAGGATCATAAACAATACATTTTTAAAAATGAGCAGAGCTCAATAAAACTTTATTTAAAAACACAGAAGGGGGGCCAGATTTGACCCATGAGCTATAATTTGCTAACCCTAGTCTAGAGGGAGACACCTTTAAGTTTAGAGAAAATTACAAACCGGGGTGATAACTGTAATGAGGAGGAAGTACCAAGGACTATTAGAGGTCAGAGAAGAACAACTTGCCTAATTTGAGAGTTCATGGAAGGCTTTCGGGGGCACATGATAACTAAGACCTGATGGGCTGGTAAGAGGCAAACCAGTGAAGAGAATTGGGGAAGAATGTGTCCAGGAAAGGAAATGGCACTTGTCACAACTCAGAGGTGAGAGGAAAATTAACAATTGGGAGGTTGGGGACTGAAAAATGGCTGGATCACTGGGTTGGAGAGAGCCACGGTGGAAAAGATGGGTGAAGCTCAAGTCAACACAGCATAAAGAGGCTCATCCAGAAGAAAATGAAGAACCAGCAGAAGGTGTGAGCATAAAGGTCTGAGATCAAACACATGCTTCAAAGAGATCACTTGGGCACTTATGTAGCAAATACTTTCAGGAATCTCACTGCCTCCGTAGTCAAAAGGAAGCAGAAATGCTATATTGCCTTTGTTCCAACTTGTCTCCAAAGATGGTCTCAGGGAAACTGAATACAGTACATGGTATTCCTCCCTCCACATCTGCATTTTAATAGGAATCAAAGCCTTGGCTAAATGGATGAAGTCCTAATGGTAGAATTTTAGGGAAGAGCCCATGCAGGAGAAGGATTTGGTTGTGGGATGGGAAGAGAGAGACTAGAGCAATCTCAGCCCCCTAGAAATCATTCCACAGAGTAATTTTTTCCACCAAAGCATAAGGTTCTACGTATGTGTTTCTCTTCTGCCAAGTTTTCTAGATTGTTCAGTTGGATCATCAGAAATAAAGAGATTTTACTACAACCAAGTAATCAATGTTAAGGTTACTAGTAATAGAGTCCCTTGAAAAGATGCACCAACAAAGATACGGCCTCATTTCTGTGATATTATCACCCAAAATGCACAAACTCAATGTAATCATGAGAAACTATCATATGAACCCAAATAGAGGAACATTCCACAGTATTAACCAGTAAATGTCAAGGTCATGAAAGACAGAGGAAGGCTAAAGAACTGCCACTGATTGGAAAAGATGAAGCAGAAATAATAATTAAATGCAATGTGAGTCCAAGATTGGATCCTTGGACAGAAAAAGGACATTAGCAAAAACAAAACAAAACAAAGACTGGTAAAATCTAAATAAAGTCTATAGTTTAGTTAGTAATATCATACTAATAATGTTGTGCTGGTTTTAATAATTATACCATGGTTATGTTAACCTAGGAAGCTGGATGAGAGGTATACAGGAACTTTGTGTCATTTTTGCAACTTTTCTCTGTCTACAATTGGATGAAAATAATTTTTTTTAAAAAGCAACAGAGATACCTTATTAAAATAATCCTAATATATTTTCCCATTCTAAGTTTTTTTAAAAGAGTCAGAATGAATTTTTCCTTGCCAACTTGGTAAGTTCTCTACTAGTAATCATGATGACTGTCAATGCATTAATAGGTCCTTCAGAGTACTGAAAGTAATCCTATCTAATAAAAAGGGAATATGCTAATTGACCCTCACACCGTTGCAAAGATGGCAGTGCCCACAGCCAATAAGGAGGGGATATGCTAATTGCCTGCCACACCCTCAAAGATGGCGGCACCCAGAGTCACAAGATGTTGGTGCCCAGTCTCCTCAGCCCCACCAAGATGACAGGCGCGCAGCAAGGCCTGCCTCCAGAGTCCCCCAGTCCTCTCAGCCCCCCAGCCACCTAGGGACAGCCCGAGGCTCAGGTAACCAGGGGTACCAAAGGCTTGAGCTGCCAGCTGTGGCAGCAGCAGAGGTGGGATGGTAGCGTCGCCTTCCCCTGATCACTGGGTTGCCTCCTGCCTCTGAGGGCTCCTGGACTGTGAGAGGGGGCAGGCTGGGCTGAGGGACCGCCCCCTCCAGTGCGTGAATTTTCATGCACTGGGCCTCTAGTCTTATAAATAAAATAGAGAATCTTACCATTTAATCACCACTTCCATTTGGTGCTACCCCATAGAAGCTTTCCCTAGAATGCTACCCCACCCTTCTCTCTTTTCTGATCTTGGGCCAGTGGTTACCCAATGCTGTGCCTGTTTCTTCAATACCTAACAAAATGGTTCTCTGCTACCTTGCAGGATTCGTGGAGGAATATTGAAGATAGTTCTGCACACCACCTAAGTAGAGAATTCTGGATAAGGAGGAATAAGAGCACATGGATTCTTGTCTCAGTTCTTCCTTCCTTGGGCCTTGGTGTGTATTACATGCCATTGAGTCAGCTCCATCTCTTGGAGACCCTGTGAATGACTGATGTCCACAATGGCCTGTCCTCAGCAGCCCTACTCAGCTCCTATTCACTCATGGCAATGGCTTCTTTTATGGAGTCAATCTACATCATATTTGGTCTTGCTCTTTTCCTGCTGCCTTATATTTCCCTGCATTATTGTCTTTTCCCAAAGAATCCTGCCTTCTTGTGATGCTTTAGTTTTGTCATTTTTGCCTCTAGTGATGTTTCAGGCTTAATTTGCTTGTCTTTCTGGATGTCCAGGGCATCCATAGAGCTCTCCTCCAACATTGTATTTCAAATGAATCAATTTGTTTTCTATCAGCTTCTTCACTGTTCAACTTTTGCTACAGGCATAGTAATTGGGAATATGAGGCTCCTGGGTCTTGAATGAATTACTTGGGTAAATCACTGACTTCAGATTCCTTATGTGTGTAAAATCAGGCTTTTTAGGCAAGAGCTAAGATCTAGGTCAGTAATTCCTTTTTTTAAATATATTTTATTGATTTTTTTTTTTTTTACAGAGAGGAAGGGAGAGGGATAGAGAGTTAGAAACATTGATGAGAGAGAAACATCGATCAGCTGTCTGCTGCACACTACCCACTGGGTATATGCCTGCAATCAAGGTACACGCCCTTGACCGGAATCGAACCTAGGACCCTTCAGTCTGCAGGCCGATGCTCTATCCACTGAGCCAAACTGGTTAGGCCAAGGTCAGTAATTCTTATACTGCCCTAGGCTTTGTAATCATCCAAGAAGCATTTTTTTTTTTTTTGAAGTGCTGGTGCCTGGCCCCACCCTCAGATTTCCTGATTTAACCCCTTTAGGATACAACTCAGGCATCCAGAGTGGTGTTGACAGGTAACCAGGTTACGAAACACTGATCTCTCAATTCTAACCTCCTAGGGCTTATCAGTATTACTTAAACAAGACAAGTCAACAAAACCAGGTCCTGGCAAGTAATATCTTACATCTACAGGAATTCTGGAGGGGTGTAGATAAGGCTACAGTAAGAAGTGTTTTCCAGCCTTTCTTCAGAACGGTGTCTGTGTGATGTGTTATCTTGACTGATGACTTACATAAAGCGCTGGGGGTATTTGGCTATGGAATATGTCCCGAAGAAGATGAAAAACTATATACAGATACTTTACAACAGGGATGTGATTTTTCTACCCTCACCACTTCTGTTACCATGTCCTCTTTCTATCACCTCCCCTTCTGCCTCCAGCTCCATATTTCACTATCTATATCTACATAGAGATTTATATTTAAAAATAAGGTGAAAATGGGTGACATTGGTGAAGTGTGTCAATTTGGGTGGGCTGAGAGAGGAAGAGTGAGAAAATTGCACTGTTTCAAAAATAGCAAGAACTTAAAGCAGCTGTAGAAATCCAAATGCCTAGAAGAAGGCAGACAATAGGGAGGCCAGGCCTTCTGGGAATCAGAGAGCTTGTGACCCTACAAAAGGTCCTTCCCAAGAGATCAGTTTTACTCTGTTCAGGTCAATTGTTGCCAGGGGGCACACTGGTCCTGCAATGCCAGAACTTTTGATCTTTAAGAGAATAAAAAAAAAAAATCCATAATTGATTTGTCAATGTTGAAAACCAACTTTTAAAATAAATATAAATACTATGTGGGTTAAACCAAACACCTGTTCAGGTTAGATCCTGCCTGTTTACAATCTCTTCTTTAAAGCTTAAAAACTGTGATAGGTAGAATTGCAGCCAAAACTTAAGGGTGAAAAAAGTATTTTGTTGTGTTTGCTTTTTGGTGTTTTGTTTTTTGTGTGTTTTGTTTTGTTGTTGTTTTTTGCGGGGGGTGGGGGGGCATGATAACATAAGAGCCTTTCAGTTTTGTTTTTTGTGTTTTTTTAAAAATATATATTTTATTGATTTTTTTTTACAGAGAGGAAGGGAGAGGGATAGAGTTAGAAACAGCGATCAGCTGCCTCCTGCACACCTCCTACTGGGGATGTGCCACAACCAAGGTACATGCCCTTGACCAGAATGGAACCTGGGACCTTTCAGTCTGCAGGCTGATGGGTGCCACATCAACTGAACGAAAGAGAAATAGAAAACCAAAAAGTCATAAGTAAAATGTTGCTTCGACAGCACGAAAGAAAGTATTTTTTTGCATAGAATTGTGACTGGCGATGAGAAGTGGATTTATTTTGAGAATCCCAAATGCACAAAATCATGGGTTGATCCAGGTCAACCATCAACATCGACTGCAAAGCAAAATCGCTTCAGAAAGGCACATGCACTTTCTGAGCAGCACTTCAAAACATACGAAGAAGTGGAAAACTGGGTCTCTGAATGGCTTGCCTCAAAACAAGAAAAGTTCTATTAGGACGGTATCCACAAATTACCTGAAATTTGGGAGAAATGTGTAGCTAGCAATGGACATTACTTTCAATAAAGCACTTTTGATGTTTCTCTTGAAATTATCATGTTTTCTTTGATTTTGTAATCCACATTATTAACCAGTAAAGGGCCAATCCGCATTATTAACTGGTACACCCAGTAAACCCCTGTTGACCAAATAAATGCTATCTTCACTTGTGTTCTTGCTTCGATTAATCATGTCGTATGGCAAAGTGGTAAGAGCCTAATGGAAAGAACTGACCTAGGAGTAAGTTCTGGCTTCACCGCTTATTCACTGGATCCTTTGGGAAGGGAACTGTATTTTCTGAGCCTCGGTTTCCTTGGGTGCAAATGAATTTAACAATCTCTCCTCTACTTACCAACCTCACAGAGCTGGCGAAAGAATCAATGTGATAACTTGCAGAAATTCACATGCCATAGTTGTCAGTGCAGAGAGACAAGCTTTCCTGGAAAAAAAAAAAAAAAAAAAAACCTCCAAATTTCTGGGCTGTTTGAAAAACGACTGAAACTACATTTTTATTTGGAAAGCAAAGCTCAATAAAACCTTCAATGTTGTTTCTCATCCGGCGGCAGCTCCTCGTGTGCAGATAGGGCTGTGACAAATATTTAGGCTTTTCCCAAAGAGATAGGGTTTTGAAAAGTTGCACAGCACTCGTCTGTATAAATGTAAGATCTTAGTTCTTTGATTTCCATGGCACTTCGCATTCTCGTTTGCCTCGCGTGAACAAAGAGGTGCGTGCTGTAAACAGGAGGCAAAGACGTCTTCTGCCGCTTTAATCTGGTGTTTTTGTTTGCTTGGTTGGTTGGCGGATTGGTTGTTTAAAGCAACTTTCGCACTTAAAACCTTGAACCTGACTCTCCTTTTGTGTTCCAATCCTTGGAGAGACTTCAAAGGAAACACAGAAACAGGGCATGTGAGCAGATAACCCAGTGGAATGGCAACCACGTAAGCAGTTTACTTTATGTCACGTTATGTATTTGGGAGAGAGCAGTTTACAAATTCCCTCCCCAGTGGTAGAAACAGTTTTGTTGGCTTGACTGCAGCTGTGATAAACAGCGCGCTCCTTGCTGGGTTTGCCTGCAGATATTTATGCAGGCCAGGGAAGTGCTGAGGCGCTCCTTGCTAACTCACACACCTACGGATTTCATAAAATCCCAGCAAAAACAATCAATGAAAAGGTTCAAATTTTGAGTCGCACTTCAAAAATCCGAACCCCGGCTCCATGTGTCATGATAGTGAAAATGCAAACATTACTCCTCAGAAGAACATTCATGTTTTTTATGTACCTCATCTTTCCCGATGCATTCATTTCTCCCAGCATTTAAGAATGGATTGGGTATAAGGAACAGTGTTTTTATTTTGGTGGGGGAAACTTAATAAGTTTGCATTGTTTCATTGTTTATTATTAATATGGGGTGAGGCATCTTAAAATTCTTTCCTTTCTTCTTTGGTAAAATAGAGATAAACTCATAGTGCATTTTTGAGGAATGAGAAGTTAATATATGTAAAGCACATGGAATATCACAGTCTATGCTCCATAAATAGCTGTCAGTGTCCTTCGGACTTCTATATCATTCAAATGCACATTCTTTTTCTCAAATTTTAGGTCAAGGATGGTTAATCTATTACAACACTCATTTTGTAGACTAGGGCTGACATTGGGGGCCAGAAATCTGACGTGGTTTCTCTGAGACCATATGGAAAGTCTCAGAGCCAGAACTAACCATGCTTCCTGATTCCTAGAGCAATGATCTTTCCATGAAATAATATTTTACGGTTTCTTCTGTTAATTAGCAGAACTTAGTTCAAAGATGCTCAATGCAGGAGCTGCCGAGTGACAGCAACTTTGCACAGTGCCCTCTGGCACTCTGGGACCCCTCCGGGTATGTCGGACTGCCAGTTTCGGCCTGATTCTCCACAGGCCAGGCAGAGGGACCCCACCGGCTGGAGGGACTCCGCTCACTCCACAGATGCCCCGGCGCTGCCCCAGGTGCAGCTGTATGGGAAGGGACTGTGGGAGGTTGGCTCTAGGGCATGTCTGGCCCATCTCACCCAGTCCTGCCCCAGTCCTGCCACCTTCTAATTAATTTCCTTTCAATGTACATGAATCTGTGTACCGGGCCTCTAATATATATATATATTCAATATGAATTTTTTATTCCTGACTCATGGGATCCTTTGAGCTCCTAAAGCCTCACTGTACTGCCTTTTTCAGTGTATGTGCCAATTAAAAGTCTTATTTACAAGGTGCTTTTCCAATAGCTATTCTTGTATCATCTACTACAAGGCAAAGCTTTCCAATGCCTATCATAACCACAAACCCTTCCAAGGACCATAGCCCCTACTGAATAAGGCTGCCATGGGAGACCCCTTACACATTCTTTGGACATAGTTCGCTAGTATAATCTGGCCTCAGCTGATTGGACAATGTGTGGGCACCTTGACCAAAGGCAAACAATTCATTGGCTTTTTAGCATCCAATGAAGTAACCTAAAACGAAAGCTTTAACCAACAAGGATAAAGATTATGAGAACCAATCAAATTTGCTTTCAGGGGTGAGGGAAGCTAATTAGTTGCTAACAAGTACTATAAGCCATACTTCAGATTGGAGTGTGTGTAATAGATACAAATTTTAAGACCATTCTATGGTAAATTTGAAAAATGTTGAGCCCTTAATTTTTTCACCAAGACAGTGGTGATATGAATAGAAGCATAAAAACACGAAGGCATAAAAGTGAAATAAATTACCTTTAAGCTTTTGTCTGGATCTCTTAACAAAGTAAAGAAAGAATAACATCAAAAAGTATCTAGAAATATGAACCAGTAGATATCCTTAGATCTTAAAATTTCCAATTTAGAAAAGTGTGATTTATGTAGTGTTCCCTGTTATTAAGGTAAGGGTTTCAAACTTTAATCAAAGACATCTTTCCTCTCAGGCAAAGCACACACCATGAAAGATATCTCTAAAAGTCTTGAACATTATGAGTAATGTTATTGAGATAACTAGGGGTCTCTGACAACATTTTGTAATAATGTTCTGATTATTTTAGTGATGAGACTTGGAGAACCAGACAGAGTGTGACAGTGAGAAAGGCAAACAGCCTAGGGTCCAATGTCAGGTGTTGTCCAACAGTTGTCCATAGGAAGTCTTTTCCTGTCTTCATCAGGATCTGTGAATTGGAAAATTTCATGATCATGAGTCAAATTATCTCTGTGCTTTTCTGAAAAATATCATTTAAAATGTGGCAGATGTGTAAAAATATGATTCTTTCAATCTACCATACCAGACAATGACATTTGTAAATCAATTTGTAATTAAACTAGTAGCACTCTGGGAGTCCTGCCCATGCCAGGACTCCAGATTTTTTCCCACATTTGGACGACATAGATCTCAGATTCTTGCATTGCCTGTTAGCCATTTTGACTGAAGCCGCACCTCCCCAAAGACAAATACTGTTTGTTTCAGCCCAGAGAAGATGTGCCTACATGCAAAAATGACTTTGAAAAAATCTTGATGGAGTTCAGAAAAATATATGGAAATCAACTAGTGAAGAATTTTACTGTTTTCATATTAACATTTTACACCTTAATTGTTTTTTCCCTTATTTTCTATGTGGCTTTATGCAGAAAAGATCTGAATGTAACGTGTGAAGAGATGGCAATAAAATCATTTGGCATTATTTGGATCAAGCACCTGGTGGATTTAAATCAGTTATATGCCTTCTCTCTACCTCCACTGCCAAACACTAGTCCAGGCCACCATTTCTCTCACCTGGATTAGGAAAAAGCTCCCAGCTGGTCTCTGCTTCTCTTCTCACCCCTCCAATCTATTCTCTGCGAAGAAGCACAAAGGAAGAAATATTAATTGGATCACATCACTCCCCTTCATTCATGAAATAAGCCTGAATCACAACTTTTTACTGCTTCCCATAACATTAAGAATACAATCCCAGCCCTGCAAGCGTGGATCAGTGGTTGAGCATCCACCTATAAACCAGGAGGTCCTGATCGGGGCATATATATATGCCCGGGTTGCGGGCTTAATCCCCAGTGTGGGGTGTGCAGGAGGCAGCTGCTCAAAGATTCTCTCTCATCATTGATGTTTCTCTCTCTCTCTCTCTCTCTCCCTTTCCCATCCTCTCTGAAAGCAATAAAAATATACTTTTTTTAAAAAGAATACAACCCAATTCCTCACTCTGGCTTTTAAGTCCATCCCTTGACCTGCCCCTGCTTCTCTTTCTAGTCTTGGCTCCTGCTCCTCTTCCCCTGGAGTCATAGCCCTCCACTGGGCTTCTTTCTTTCATTTCCTAGAAGTATAGGCCCTTTCTCACTTCAAGACTGTGCACATGCCTCTTGCTCTCAATGCAGTGCTCTCTCTCTCTCCTCTTCCATCCCTTCTTTTTGCCTAAAAGTCTCTTTCCCATCCTTTTTAGGTTAAATGTCACCTCTTCAAACAGGACTTGACCACCCAGGATTTCCTCCCTCTACCTCAATCCCCTGCTGGTTACCTTCATGGCACTCAACACACTTTAAAATCATTCTCTTGGTGTTTTGTATTTTATCTTTATGGGCTGGCAGGTGTCAGTCTAGTTGACTCTTGTATTCCCAGCACCTAACAGAGTACCTGGCCCACGGTAGATATCCAATGAGTATTTGTTGAATGAATGAATTAATGATGTTTACCCTTCTCAGATCTTTTCCATCCATTAACCTGATATGAGAGTTGAGGATATAACGACTGAATTTTCTAAAGGCAGTGTATATTTCTTATATATCCTTTATATTCAGAAAATGGCCAAGCTTTATATCTGGGGCTGAGTGGCTAGACCTGCTGCTCTCCTGTGAAAGGAGATAGGGGTACCTCCATTGGATCAAGCCCATCATTTGCCATCCCATGTCATGCCTACACTCAGCTCTTTGTGTCCCAGTGTTAGTGTTATCCTGAAGAGATGGGAGAATGTGAGTGTAGGAAAGTCCCAAAACAGAGTTTCCTGTGCTTGACCAGGGAGTAGAGGGTGATTTAGAGTAGATTCCCTGGACTAGAGTCCAACAATTAAAACCAATAGTCAGGATGATGGCAGGTGGGTACCCCAACCACCATGCAGGTTGTTACAACGACTTCAGCCTGAGTTTGGGAGGCACTGGAAGAACTTGCAACAACCTGGAAGAACACTTTCAGATGCTGAGATCTTCCCATGTTCCAAAGGCATGCTTGTGAACTCTTCCCTCTGGGGCATGTGACTTTGGGTGGCATTACATACGTCAGAAGCTCTTTCTCCTTAGTGGATGTAGACTGGGATCTTCTGTGAAAAATTCATCTTCTAAAGGGATATGTCATTCTGTGGTCTCTTCATGGATGTGAGGGGGTGCTGCTAAGAACTGTCTTTTAGTGCTAAGCATCAGGAATTGCAGGGGGGAAGGGGACCTCAGGCAGCCCAGGGGGACTCCGGGAGTTTCTTCTCAGTCTCTTTGGTCCACTGAAGAGTCCTCCCCTTCATGTTCCACCAGCGGGTGGTTGGAGTTTATCAATAAGCTCGTCGGGGTCAGATGACTTGGTCGGCTGGAGACCCAGAGAATCTGAGTAGGGCCACAAGCCAGAAACTCTGAATAACAGCCCAGATGTTCAGTGGGCCAAGAAGCTAGAGACAACCCTTACACCAAAGTCTCTCCATTTTTACCTTTTTCTTGGATCAGTTAACAAGAACTCCTCCACTTCACCCCACCTCTGCCCTTGTTTGCTCACCCTTTCCATTCCTGACTTTAAATTAAAAATAAACTTCACATTTTTTAACACAATAGAGGGCCAGTGGCTAAGTGATCATGCAGCACTTGCCTTAAAGAATGAAACAATTAAAATCCAATCCGTCCTGATAACGTTTTGTACTGTGATGCTAGACTTCCCTTTGCTTTGACCCCTCTCCTTCCGGCATCCTGTTCTGGGACAGATATGACACCACAAAGGTTTCCTGCGACTGTCCCCTCACTTCTGACCCCTCACTACTTCCTCTCTCTGTCTATTTGGAGAGCAATGACTTGGTTCCTCTGGTATTCCTCCCATTTCATAGGCTTGATGACACTCACTGCTAATTTGGGATGGCAAAAATGTCGGGCAGAGTCTGGACCGAGGGAGTGTCAGCTGTTAGCCTCCCGGTTACTTGCAAAATGGGAAATGTGATAGTTCTAGCTATTATTGATCATATAATTTGTTTTGGGGTCCCTTCTCCATGGAGCCTGCCCGCTATCCTGGATATCTGAAACGAAATAACTCCTTAACCTTTTTCAGGTACATTCTGAATGTTCACTCATTTTGAAAACACTTTCGCGGGGTGTCAGAAATCAGTGTCCTTTGGGGGCCATCCTGGAGAGGGTCCTCTGGAGGGAGCCTGAGACAAAGGCCACCACGTTCAGGACTGGTTGCTACCATCCTGCTCTTTACCCTCAGACTGTGAGAGTCTTCCCTTTTCTGTCTGAGGACCTTGTGTCTGTAGAATTCAGATTTCAGCCCCTTATTCAACAGCCAACAGCCATGCTTAATTCTGTGGTCTGCAGAGCACTTGGCACATTGTTGCCAGTCAGAATATATTAAATAGGACTTATCATCCTCATACCATAGGATAATAATTAGAAGAAGACGGGCCTATGGCCTTCATGGTATTCTCCTCCCCACAACTCAGCAGCTGACGGGGTTGGAGACTGGGTTGGGGGCAGAGATGAGGCACCGGGTTGTGCATAGAGGTGCTGCTTGCTGTCTGCACATCTGTCCTGAATCAGGAGGCCTTGGTCTCAAGCCTGGTGCTACCTGACCTCTGGCCAGTCATCTGTGGATACCCTGCAGCTTCCCCATCCTGCTCCAGACACACAACTGGAATTTACCTCCAAACTGCACTCATAGGTCAAATGTCTTTCCCTTCTTTCTTAAAGTGAAATCATCTTTTCTCTGCCTACTAAGGGGCCCCCCTAACTCACTTTTTTTAGAATTCACACCTGAATGTGATCATTTACCCCTCAGAAACCGGGGATTAATTCTTGTCCTTGATCAACTTGGCATAGCCAGAGCCTAGAAATGCTGGAAATATTTAGAAAAGTACCTGGCACAGACATGACACTCCCAACTGTAGTTTGCTGAAAGAAGGAGAGAGGATGGAGGGGAGAGGGAGGGAGAAAAGTGTTCTGATATTCCAAATCCCAGAGATGTTCAAATGTTAAAGCCTCTGTGGGTCATTCAAAGTGATCTAATTTTTTAAGAGAAAACAATAATTTTACAACCACCCTAGCCAGTTTGGCTCACTGGATAGAGCATCAGCCTGGGGACTGAAGGGTCCCAGGTTCGATTCCGGTCAAGGGCATGTACCTTGGTTGCAGGCACATTCCCAGTAGGGGGTGTGCAGGAGGCAGCTGATTGATGCTTCTCTCTCATGGATGTTTCTAACTCTCTATCCCTCTCCTTTCCTCTTTGTAAAAAAATCAATAAAATATATTTTTTAAAAATAATAATTTTACAACCCATTGTCTTTTTCTGTGCCTTTGTAACAAAGGCAGAGGAAGCTGGAAAGAAATAGAATAGCAATGGCAATAGTACAGTCCCTAATGGTTATTGAGAACTTTTTATAAGTCACTTTGTAAGCCTTTTCCATGCATGGACTCCCTGAATTCTAAAAACAGCCCTATGGCTGAAAGAGATAATACTGTTATCCCTATTTTGCATATGAGAAAATAGAATTTGTAGAGGTTAAGTAGCAGGTAGGTTAAGAAATGCATGGGCATTCCTCTAGATCATTTCTGAAGGTCCTGGGACCCTCCTTCCCAGTGCCAAGTTCTCCTTGGTTTATGGCTGGTGGAGTGTGAAGTGGCCCAGTGGCCCCCTTGGCTGCTGCCCTAACGTTGAGTCCTCTTCCCAACTGTACCTCAGGTGGGACCTCCTGGGGCCAGGGACACCAGTCTCCCCTATCCCAGCAGCCTCTTGAAATGACAGCCATGCTTCTTCTCTTTATCACCTCCTCGGCTTTCCGTGGGGGGTGACACCGGTTCAGTCTCTTTCAGCTGGAAGCCATCAAAGCTTTTCTGCATCGCTGCTATGGAGACAAAGCACAGGTACGGTTTCCATTTGCCACCGCTTGCTATTAAAAGACAGGCACGGATTGTGAGCCCAAGATGTTCAGAAAATCAACCTGGAACTTACCCCTTTTTAAAAATTCTAATAGAGGGTAATTCATGCACGTTGGTTGACAAGCCATCTGCCTCAGGGACCGAGCACAGGTTAGATAATTAAACTCAACCTGTTCCTGCGTGGCTGTCTGACTTACCATTTACCTCATCTCAGACTCTGCGCCTCCAAAAACCCACTCTCCAAACCGGTTAACTCATTGTTCCCCCGAAACACCTGCCCCGCTTTCTTATTTTTACTCATGCCATTCCCTCCACCTGGAATGCCCTCGCTTCGCTCTCCCTCTCCAAATCCTTCTCATTTGCTTCACAATATGTTCCCCAAACACCTCACTCACAATGATCCTCCCTCTCCCCTGAATTCCAATAGTAATGAATTCTATACAATTTGGCTGGTAATTAATCATACGCTGCTTTATGGTATTCTTTCTATTGTTACCTTGAACTGTTATTTAAATCTTTAATTTTAATGTAACTGTTTCCATATGTTTGTCTTGTGTTCATAATTGAAATATAAGATCTTCAAAAGCAGGAGATATATTATATTATTGTATTCCCTTTATTACCCAATATGTGACTGATTTGATGATTTTTTTCTTTTTCTTTTCTGTTTATTTCTTTTTTGGCCAATTGGATAACCAAAATTATAAAACTTCATCCAATTCCTTTGGTAATAACAGATCATATTTATTAAGTGATTAAACACATGTGGGTGATTGGAGTATGTGGTCCTGGGTCCTTGAGATAAATGTAACCCCCCAAAACTGAGGAAGGAATGGAAAAGGGGCCCCATGCTTGTGGAATAGCAGGACAAGGAGTCTGTGGAGGAGTCAACTGGCAAGATCTGTTCCAGGAACTTAATTCTTCTCCTTCTCTTCCAAGTGAGGACAAATTATTCTAGAAAAATACCTCCATAACCTCTTGTCTTGTTTTTCTTTCCTCTTCTACCACCTTGCAACCCACACCCTTGTACCTTCTGCTTCCCTCTCATCTGAAACCTAATAAAGACACAACTTAATGCTTATACTACTATCACTGTGACATCTTCCTCTGCTACTCAAGTCCAGGGACTTTGAACCCTCACTGCAGAGAGAAATAATAAAAGATATCTTAGATGAATTTAGTATACATGGTAGACAGCTTCTTAGATAGCCTCCCCTGATCTTTGCCTCCTGGCGTCCACACACGTGGAGTCCTTGTCCTCGAATTCAGGCTGGATCTAGTGACATGTTTCTAATGGTTTGTCACTTCCAAGCTTAGGTTACAAACAACCTCTGCATTCTATCCTGTGTGTTCTCTCTCTCTCTCTCTCTCTCTCTCTCTCTCTCTCTCTCTCAGTCTTATCTTTGGGGGAATCTAGCTGATAAGCTGTGAACAGCCCTTTGGAGAAGCCCACATGGAAAGTGATATTTTGAGGACCTGAGACATGCCAGGTGAGTGAGTTTGGAAGTATAATCTTCCCCAGTTGATCCTTAAGATGTGACCACAGCCCTGACCAACCCCTCAATGTCAGCCTTGTGAGAGGCCCAGAGTCAGAGAACTGAGCTAAGCTGTTGAGATTCCTAATCAATTCTAACCTCGAATTCACGAAAGTTTGCTATTTTAAGCCACCAAAAGTTTTGGAATAATTTGTTATATAGCAATAGATAACTAACATGGTATTTAATTATGGTAAACCATTCAGGAAATGGCCAAGATCATCTGAATGCCTCTGTTTGTGTTCATAACATTTTCCTTCTGTGAGCTTGAAAAATATGGATGGTTCATTTCAGATATAATAATCGGGTTGACACTGAGGTGGATGCTACATCCATCCTTTGCTGCCTGCCTTTCATCAGAGTGAAACTAGCTGATGGTTAGCAACATAGATCATGAGCTGGACAATGATTTCACAACTAGATCAGTATCTGGTAATGGACATAAGACACTGGGGGGTAGGGGAGGCCAGGGGAATGTCAAGGGGGGGCGGGGAAAGGACACATATGTAATACCCTTTGTAATACTTTAAGCAATAAAACAATTAAAAAAATAAGCAGCATGAAATGAGTCACTTAGCCTGTTTCACGTATTAAGATGATCAGAGGAAGACTGTATTCTCAGTGGTGTATTCTCTAACACTCAGCAAAATTCGAGTGATTAATCGGGGAAGAACTAAGCTGTTGTTTCATTACTTGTGGTAATCCCTTCCCAAGTCTGAATAAATCTCTCTTGTCTAGTGGAAGAACTGGGATCAGCAAACCACAGCCCATAGACCTAATCTGTACCATCGCTGGTTCTTGTACATAAGGTTCTATTGCAACACAGCCACCCCATTTGTTTAGCTATTGGCCATGGCTGCTTTTGAGCTGCAATGTGAGAGTTGAGTAGTTGCAAAAGAGTCAGTAAAATTCACAAAATCTAAAATATTTATCATCTGGCCTTTATAGAAAAAGGGTGTTGATCTCTAAGGTGATGATTTGCAAAATGTATTCAAAGGAACACTATTTTCTATGGGATGTTAATAAAAGTTATATGGAAAAACAGCAGGTTCTGTAGCCACATGTTTAGGAAATACTGAGTTAAGAAAAGTTAAACACATGGCCTTGCTATAGAACTTCTCTGAGCCCTTCATTATCTCCAAGAGGAGGACACGGAATACTGCATTTTTAAAAACATTTTTGACCATGAAGCTCTTTGTTTCAGATCACCTCTCAAGAGACTAGTGGTTAGCTCGCTGGGAAATGCTACTCTAGAGCTATGAAAGTTGCAGTTTTCAAAGTATTAGCTTTGCAAAAAAAAGTAAATAGCTATAAGCATAACAACTTTGACTTTTAATGCATCTATAACAATTTGAAAATACACAGACAGATATCTTACTGATCATGAGCCTGATATGAAACCAACACTTGGAAAGTTGGATAAACAGAAAGTTGTGTGTTAATAGGGGACTGTTTTTGCAGAGCTAGCCATACTTAAAATAATTTTAAAGTTGGAAGAAGAATGTGATAGTGTATGTCTCAAACTTTGTACCATGGAGCCCGTATCATTCCTGTAGATGCCTTAAGGACTATAGTTGGGAATCAAAGAGAATCTAGGTTTTACCAACCAATTTGAAAAATAAATGGGTTTAATTGCTAAAAGGAGTTTGAAAAATATTAATCTATTCCTAGCTTGGCTTCTGGAAATTAAGAACAGATTTCTAAAGGACTAGAGAGAGCACAGTCACAGGTGGGCAGCCACTGACCCATGGTCACGGTTCAGACCTATGCTATGACTGTCCATTCCCTTACACCATACTGTCCTGCTGTGGGACCCATTTTATGGATGACTGGTTAGGGTTAGAGATCTAGCCTGGGAAACTGCTGACTCACTACCTCAGTCTGAACCAGCATGGGATGAGAAGAATACCAGGAAGAGTTTGGTGAGTGAAGACAATAGGTTCCAAAGTATGACACCAATATAATAGAATGCAGAGCGGGATGTTTCCTGTTGTCCCAGAACCATGGCCAAGGTACAAAGCTGAACTTGAAACTGCTGGTGGTAAGCACTTCCCCAGAAGGCTTGCTAGAGGCTCTATCACTGAGCTGTCCCTGGTAAAATTAAGAAGAGAACACTGAGTTGGGGACAGGAGGTAACCTGCCTTTAGTGAAGTCCGTATCAATGAAGAAAGTCTCTTTTCAATTACTTTGTGGTCATGGAGGATGTCTCCCTCTCCCCAAAGCTAAGTAAGGCAGTCTCCAAGAGAACTGTGAGTAGAAACTGAAGGGGACTCGGGAAAGAGAGACTGAATGGGTAGTGCTGAGGTAACACCGAAAAGGTCTTCTGTGGTGCAGCCCAGGAAGGAGGCCTTAGGGGGCATTGAGCGGACATACCAGGAAATCAGGAGGATGGCACGCTCTCTTTCCATTTCCTAATGCCTGCAGAGGCAAGCAGATGGAAGGGTATTTGATGTGTCACCTGCAGTCTTTGCGGGGTGGCATATTTGAGTATAGAGAATAGTGTTCACTTTGAAATCCCTGAAGGCAGTAGGTCTAGATCATCGGGGCTTGAATGCCTGGAAATGAGTTCGGGTAACCCCATCCCAACTCTAGTATCTATGGAACAGGGAAACACAGAAGAGGGACCCGTAGTTCCCATAGCTCAGTGATAGAGGGGTTAGGGGTGAAGCTGAACTGAATGCTACTCCTCAACATATACATATGCACACACACATACATTTACACATATACAGACATTTACATTTACCACCGACACGGGGGCTGACACATGAGCTGAGAACACCATCAGAAGGACCAAAGGAGAGCTAGACCAGGACAACTTCCTCTCACCACACATTCCAGTCCATCTGCTCCTCCCTTTCTGACAAGTCACGATGGGCCAGAGTGGGCTCCGGGAGGATGCTAAAGTCTAAAGGAAGGAGTTCAAAGAGACAAGGAAGGAGGGAAACATATGAAGAACAGACCACCAGCCTCCAAGCCACTGGAGCCATGAAGTGGAATAGAGACAACACCGCAGGGGAGAGAGAGGACATAGCGTTGGGTCTGTTCTAAGGCTAAAGTAAATAAACAAGATTGAGTCTTAAATAAGAAATGGATTATCCTAATAAGTGACAGGAGCATTGGAGGAGCTGGCCAACTTCCTCTTCGAGGAGTAACTTCCCATCAGGATTGGTAGGTCAACATATCCTAGTTGAAGGAGCTGTTATTGGATAAGTATAAAACGGTTTCATTTTTATATTCATAACATGTCGAGACTCCCCAATAAATTTGTTACATAAGATATATACTTTGGACAGAATTTTAATGTTTTCATATTTCTAATGCTTTTCTTCCAAGGGATTGTAAAGGCAGCATGCCAATATTTTCCCCATTCGGCAAATTAGCACACAGAGAAAGCGGTGTTGGTTATCAAAGGACTCAAAAGCTGACAACAGCCTTCTGTCTTCTACTCATATCATGAGGCAGCTGACTCCTTCTCAGACCCAAATGTGATCCATTTTTAATTGGGAACAGAACTTTTCAATTCCTGAGCCCAAAAACAAATTAAAAAGTAGAAGGAGGAGGAGGAGAGGGGGGGAAAGGAGATGGGAAAGTTTTGTTTCTTTCCCCTAATTTGAGAATCTGTGATTTCTCACTGGTTTTGATCAGGACCAAGATGTTTGTTTTGTTCTGTGTGTTGTTTTCTTTCTTTTAATGTTTCTCTTCTTTTTTAAAAAAATTCACAGTTCTCTATTCAAGACTAAATTTATCTGTTTTAAAAAATCCATCTGGCTTTTGTGTTATGGAAGCCCACACAAGGCTGCACCAACAGTCCTAGAAGCAACAGAGTTATCAAATGGAACGAATTTCAAATGAAGGGACAGCAAGCTCATTAAGAGCTGTTTCTTAATAAGGAATAAGGCGCAGTGGAGAGTTGAATGATGCCAAAACACACAAAAGTTTCAAAGACTAAAACTGTTTGGGAGGGAAAAAAAACGAAGAAATGACTTGGCCAATTTTTCAAAGCCCTACCCCCAAAATAAATACGTCTGTTCCCATTTGTACCAACAACTGTAAATACCACTCGATCTCAAACTAACATTAGCATTACAATGAAATATAAGTAATTCTGAACATAAAGGCCATGTATGAGACATACCAAAATGTAATAAAACTAGGAATAACATCACATTTATTGTTAAGAGATTGTCAATGGTTTTCATCAGAAACTTTATTTTTCTGCCTCAAGCATATGTAGATTTCATTCTTATACACTATTCTGGACAGTTTAATTTTCTTTTAACTAATGAATAATATCCAATAAAATAAAACCTTTCTATAAAAAAATCATTTTTTTTCAAATGATTCTGGTACAAATGAAATGCATTATCTGGCTTTATTTTTAATATCTTATATCAATGGTAATAGACAAGGAAAATGTAAAAAATCACTTAGGAAAGGTCAATGTCTTTCCTGGTTATTGGAAAGCTTGTAGATTTCAAATGTGTACGATACCTTCCTGCCATATTGGCCTGATGGGGGGCAGAGCCTCCTAGACCAGGTATTAAGAGGTTTTAAAGCATTTTTCAACTTTGCTTCAAATGTGTTTCAGAAGATGCTTTTTCACATTGGACCTTAGTTCACTCCTCAGAACAAGAAAGCTGGTGATAATCTGCATGCCTCTAGGGCAGCGGTTCTCAACCTGTGGGTCGCGACCCCTTTGGCGGTTGAACGACCCTTTCACCGGGGTCGCCTAAGACCATCCTACATATCAGATTATTTACATAACGATTCATCACAGTAGCAACATTACAGTTATGAAGTAGCAACGAAAATAATTTTATGGTTGGGTCACAACATGAGGAACTGTATTTAAAGGGCCAGAAGGTTGAGAACCACTGCTCTAGGGAATGCATTAAGGATCCATTTGTGAAACAACTTCTTTGAATTTCATGATGAAATGGCTTTTAGAATTGTACGCTATGGCTAAGTGAAATCAGCTTGCTGGAGCATTTTTTTTTTTTTTTTTGGCTGAACTAAAGGTAAACAAGCAGCCCCTTCAAGACCTCCCGATTTCCCTGAAAGTAGACTTCCTTGCGGGAAAACAAAATGGCTGCAAATTATGGAAATGGAGGGAAGACAGAGAGATGGATGGAGAATTCTGAAGAGGACACAGACCAGACGAGCTCAAAATGCTCCGTTCCCAGCCTGTTAAAATGCGGCTCCATAGCCGTCTTCACAGCCATCTGCTCTGCCATCGTCTTTGGTTCCCACAAACAGATTTAAAAAGTTCAGTCTGCCCCTTTCTCAGTTTAGGAACACTGAGCAAGGTTTTCGGACGGGAACAGACAAACCACTAATGGACTCACCATTCCTGTCTCCAGGAACAATCTACCTCTAATTTTTTTTAAAAAAAATTAAGGCCCAGCACAGTCTTATCATTCCTTGTGTCTTTTCACATCCTTCACAGGAGCTACAACAGAATCTGAATAGAACATGCATTCCCATCCCTTTCTCTCCATCACCACTCCCACCCCAACCCCAGGCCTAACCATCAGCACCTCCTCTCTCCCTCCTCGTCTGGATTACCGCAACAGCCTTCCACTACTGATCTCCTATTCTCTGGATTCCCTCTAATCGCTTCTCTACAGCCAGAGTGAACTTTGTCAAATATAAACCAAACCATCCCTGCTTAAAACTGTCCCAGGGATTTACATTGCATCCTGCAAAATAAAAAATTCCAAACTCAATATAGTGGCTGCGAAGGCTGTATATGCCAGTGAGCTATTGCTACATAACAAACCACTCGGAAAATCAGTGGCATGAAATAACACTGATTTCTCTTGTGTCATTGATTTTGCTGATCTAGGCTGGACGTGGCTGGGCTCATGCATGTACCCGTGGGCCGCCTGGGGTTCGGCTTCATGCATCTCCCATTTTCCTATGTGCAGGTCCTGTGCTAATAAGCCCCATGTGATTGAGGATTTTTTTTTTAATTGCAGACAAATATGGTCTGGGAGTGCACTTACTTATTAGGCATGGTTTGTGCAATGCCTAGGGCCCACCACATTTTTATTTGTCCTATTTTTATTTTTTCTCTTCCGCAAGCCATGGAGCTTTATGAAACTGCAATTTCCTCCCTAAAAGAGTTACAATCTCTGGAAGGGAGTGTGCCAAACGCTGGGTGAGCCTCCCTGCATGCATTAGCTTGCTAGACCCTAGCACCCAGAGCTCCTTCCTCATCTAGGAGACTCACCATTTTAAAGGAACATGGTCCCACAGCTGGTCTGTTACACTGAGGTGCTCATCATCCCACTGTGACCATGAGTTGCTAATATGTGGAGAGTTGCGTTAGTTCTCTGCAAAGAATATTAGAATACTCTTTCCTGCAAGAGTTTGCTTACCAGTGAGAGTGTTTGCTCACTTTATTTACAAAGAAGTTTCCCTTACATTTTACTTACATGGAAGTCCCATTCAAATGGTCAATTCTACTAGGTTTATAGAAATCTAATGCTGGCAGAATACCATGAGACTCAGAGGGGACACCAGAATGGAAGTTACTGTTTGAAAAAGAGAGACAAATTTATCCTTCACCTGTAAAGATAATTAGTTTGGGTTCGAAGGTAAGAACTTTCCTCATTTGGCATAGTCTTGTCATTCCCACAGAATAAATGTGCTTAGTAATCAAATATACATTTAGTTATTTCATCCCTTTTACAAGAAGCTGTGTGCTTTTTTAGATCACTGCACATAGTATATCCCAAAGTGAACTTTGCCTTGTGAGGCTCTGAATTATGTTCACAATTTTTAAGTTATTTTGACATAATTCTGTATTTTTAATAAGTAGTTCGTTTCCTGTTTCTGTGTGCCTCTTAATGGCTATGCAATAGCTTAGATTAGATTTCTTTTTCTTGCTGGTTCCCAAACCACAAATGGAAAAAAGTACAATCCTGTATTGGCCATGTCAGCTACCTAAATATTTTCACAGATTCTGTGATTTCTTTCCTTGGTGAAACGAGAGAGAAACTCGCATGGTATTTTTATCCCTACAGAATGTAGAATTCATTTAATCCCGTCTATGTTTACACAGACTTCTTGTATTCCTCAGGGCTCCTTAACAACATTGCTTTCCATGCCCTCTGCTCTAGGGCTCCATGTGCCTGGTGGCACGTGAATTGGAGAAAACGCTCCTCAGCGCTCTGAATTGTTATGTCTAAAATTTCCAAAGTTGTCTATTCACGACCCTCATCACACTTCTGAACGTGACATGGCGGTGCATCCCCACAGCATGTGGAGGGACACTTTGGAAAGCCTACCTATGCCCTCTGTCGTTTCCACCCCTTGGCAGGAAGTTCCAGGGGCCAGCTCAGGGGCTTAGCCAGGAGTCACCTGGAGAACAATGACAGTGAGCAAGGTGGCCACTGCTCCTCAGCTGTCTCCCTTTCTCACCATAAGGAGCGGCTCCCTCATTTACCTGCTGGGCCTAAGGCAGTGATTCTTAAAGGATGGTCTCTGGACCAATGGCATCAGCATCACCTGGGAACAGAAAGTGGAAATCATTGGGCCCCGCCCCAGACCTCCTGAACTGGACACTCTGGAGGTGAGGCCCAGTATCTGGGTTTGAACAACCCTCTGGGTGACTACAACGCTAAAGTTTGAGAACCACGGGACTTGGTTTTTATGAACACTAGAAGATAGACCCTCTGTCTATTTCCTTGGCCCCACCAGGGTCTTTACGAAGTGTGTGCCTCCTGGTCCCTCTCAGGGAGCTCTGTTTCAGGTGCTCCCTGCGGCCTCTGCCCTCCTGGGCACAGGCAGTGTGGCAACGGGCCATTGGAAGAAGCGTGCCAAGTCTGTTTTTGACAGCCCCTCCTATTTCCTTTCGGCTCCTCTACACTCTATTCCTTTCCTGTGTCACGGTCACACCAATTGCTCTCTGGATCTCTTCCTCCGGCCCCGTTCTAGGATATCAGGTGGTAGAGGCTGGGATGGATACTCTTCCCAGGATGACTTGAATGCATTATCACGAAGGCCTAACAACCATCATACCGTCTTCATCAGGATAACTAGGCTATACTGTGCTTACAAACCACCCCCAGACCTCAGGGATTCACAGCTACAGAGGATGATTATCACTCACACAGCATGTCCAGTGTGAGTCAATGGGGCAAAGAGAGCTCTGCTCTCAAGGTGACCCTCACTGGGGAACCCAGGCTGGCCCTCACTAGCATCTGGCATGTCACTGTGGCAGAAGGAGAGAGAGTGTGGCAAAGCACTAAGTGGCTCATTGGGCTTTGTCTAGAAGAGACACATTTCTTCCCATGCCATTGGCCAAAATAGCTAATATAGCCAAGCCTGACCACTGATGTTTAGTCCCCCAGAGAGAAGAAAGGGCTGTTGCTAACTGTTCATACAATTTTAGTCCATCATCCAAAGGGCTAGACCATCAGTGTAGCATTTCCAACTCCACGGTGAGTAATGAGAAGACTTGGGTGTGTACACCAGTGATGATACATCTGGTGAGGGTGTCCAGGACGGAGGGAGTTTCCATGGGGAAGGCTCCTTCCCGTTGGCCCTCAAGCATAGTCATATGGACCATTTCCTAGAGGCAAGAGGAACTAACATGGATAGGTAAGTGACAGATAAGTGCTGACAACTGTGCCAGACCTTTCCCACTCATTTTCTCACGTAAACCTCACCTTCGCAGGAGAGAGAGGAACTGATCTTATACAGAAGACAAAGCCCACAGCAATTAGCAACTTGCACATAGTGACTGGGATGTGGTGGGTCTGAGATGCTGACTTCCCAGGCACCAGCAATGTAAATCTGACACCAGGAAAGTACGGACTGGAGAAAAGACACCTGGTACCCACGTGACAAAGGGAAACATTGATTCTTCCACTGACTTCAGTGTTTTGGGTATAAAACCAGCCTCTACTGTGGGGCAGTGATCACTTTAATGCAACATGACTATCCCATCGCTGTAATAATAAATCCGTCTCCCCACTATGCGCACAAGTTTCCAGGATTTTAATTGAAGGTTTTCAAATAAAAGTAGGAAAAACTATATTATTCTCATTAATGAATAGTAAGAAATCCATTTAAATCTACAGTGGCCCCAGATAATTGAAACCTATAAAGTAATTGAATGAGACCAATAAACTCCATCATCTCAGTAAAGAATATTTCATATATTATTTGTAGGACGTTCTCTGGTTTACACCATTGATGGTATATCAAGAGAAAGCCTGCTTTTCTATATTTTAGTTTATAACTGAATCACTGAACAATAAGCACCAAAAAGGCACATTAGACGTTGCCATTGGTGGAAGAACTAAGAGAGAAGGACATCCAGGAAGCAGATGAACACAGAGGGCCCTGTAACGTGAGCAACTTTGTCAACACTGCCTCCGAAAGTGCTTACCTCACGCAGAAACAGCACCGAAGCCCTCAGTGCAAACGCATCATGAAATTATGTCGACGCGATGCTGCACTCAGCAGCTCCATCAGCAGGGTGCCAGCTGACTGCAAACACCTCCCAAGAACACGGAGAACTAATAATCACAGGGCTACCCAGGCTCAGCCCCCGAACGTCCCCCGACACAGACTCCAAAAGCCCAAGGAGGGTGTGATCTTTCAAACGGGAAGGTGGTCCCGGTCCTGCTAATTGGAGGTACGCCATGGGGCAACCAAAGAGTGGCTGTCTTGCACTTTCTAATCAGGGGCCATCACAAAACAAAATTTTCTAAGAAATTTGTGGGTATTAATTTTCAAACCCCTTAGAGATATATTTGGCAAAAGTATCTTACTGGCTGGGGACAAATACCACACCAATATAGCATAGTGGTATCAAAAACAATAATTTGTTTTCCTTAAACCCCCAGGAGTGACTTGGCTTAAAATTATATAAACTTGGAAGCACTTGCATGTAAGTTACAGAACTAGCGTAGGTTAATCTCTAGGCCAACTGTCTATAACATAAGTCACTTGCTGTGTGACTATATATATATATATATATATACCCTAAAATCCAACAAATATTAAAGCACAAACATCTGCATGCACACAAAATTCTAGGGAATATCCCGAAATAGCTGATAGTGCTACCGTTAGTTGTTAAAATCCATTGGCTCATCCGATCATTTATCCTGCACTGTGCTTTAAACCCTCTCTTCGTTCCAAGGATGATGTAGAACACATTCATACCTCGCACACAATATATCTCTCCGTGTTTTCCAGATGGTATTTGATAAAATGGAAACAAAAGAAAGTCACAACAAGAAAAATAAATGTTTTTCTACTTGGAGATTTGAACAGCTTCTGCCTGGGTAGAGAAAAATATGAACTCACTCATTCTGGGCTAATGAAGAAGCTCAATAGACAGGGTCCATCTAGAGGCAACACCCATTGGACAGAGAGGTTCAGGCCCCTCTTTGGTCTGCAGCCGAGCTCCACAAACCAAGAGTGAAGGTTTCCTTAACTTGGGTGTAGCTTGTTGCCAGGTGGGGCTGCAAGGAAATCAGTGGTGGTTTAAGTGAGTGGTTTGGATACAATTTGATTCAGCCCAATACTTGTCCCCACACTGATTACCACGTTTCAGGAGTAAAACATTCACAGTTACCATAACTCAGATTTTTTTAAAGTCAGCATTTATCAACTCCAAGATCTTAAAGATATAAAATTACCAAGGTCAGATGCATTAGAAAATATTTTAATAGGTCATTTGAAAAGTAAAACATCAAGTTAGAATATGACTCTTCCAAAACTCTCTATAAAGATTTGATTTTTGTACAAGCAGATAACCCTGAGACGATGTTTACTTTTCTATGAAGAAATTTGCATATAAATTCTGATATCTCACCGGTCACTTTTTGTGAAGCACACACACCAAATAGGATCATCTTTAAGATAAATTAATTACCTGCATGGTATGAAAAATCAAATCACTTTTAAAAAGCAGTAAATATTATGCACAGTCAATTTCTCTCATTTCCAAGCAGTGGTTGCCATTTTGTCTAATTCACCTCCCTGGAAATAAGTTGGGTGCATTTCTAAGTCATGAGGGATACAAAGCTGAGCACCAGCCACTTGGACTTGCTCTGCTCAGGGAGGCGCATCTCCTGGAACCTCAGCAACGCCTACTCTAGGCATTGTCTCGCCATGCCCTCCAACAAGGATGCCTGGCCTCATGGATTTCAATCCCCTACCCAACAATGTCTCCCCCTGGAGCTTATCCTCCAAAACAAATGCCCCAAAAGGAATACAGTATCTTTCTTCTAGTGGCTCTTGGAAGCTATCTGCTAATATCCTCAGGTGAAGGGACTCCCATGATTGGCCTGGACCCTTGCACCTAAACCTTCCATGTGGGCCCCACCTGCATGTTGCTCAGCCCAGCCTTCATAAGAGACATCATGGACCGTGAGACCTGGATTCACATTTCTCTCTGCCACAAAATGAGCTGTGCACCTTGTATGGGCCACTAAGACAAGTTTAGCCTTAAATCTGTCCCTGGAAAAAATGGGATTATAATTATGCACATTACAGGGTTCTGCAAAGACTGAATGGGATACACAGTAGGAAGCGCACGGCATATGATAGATGTGAAGCAAATGCAACATTCTTGCAGTGAAGGGTACATAGCTTCCCAACTATCCCCAAGTCTCTCTGTTAGTGTCACAATTATTTCCAGGCTGTTCTAAAAGGTGTTCACTATCAACACCAGGAGCACCCTGTGGTACCAGAGCTGGAAGAGCCCCTCAGGCATCATGTCATTGCGGTGGGATGTTTGCCATGCATTTGCCCCATTCTCACTGAACTCAGTGAGTATCAAGGCCACTGCTCCGGATGCTGATACAGTGTGTGCCTCTCTTAATTGTTTCATCATTTGAATAACCTCAAACCTTAGCTGAAGATGCTCAATACAGCATTTGTGTGTGGTCTCTTAGAGGGAAGCTGGTGTTTGTTGAATGCCTACTATGTGCCAGGCACTCAACCTTTGTGACACTATTAAATATCCCAACACCTTAAGGAAAGTTACATATCCCTTGTTGTTTCATTTTGTACATGTGAGAACACACAGGCCATGTGTAAGTGGCAGCGCCAGGTTCAAACCCACAGATATATGACCCAAAGCCCACATTCTTCTCTAATACTTTATGGTAGAGCAAAAAAAAAAAAAAAAAAGCAAAAGCAACAAGCACCAGGGGTATAAAGATGAGCATAGAAACAGAGATGGAGGTAGAGGACTCTGCAGTAATAAAGTCAGCCACCGCCAGTCATAAACACACGGGAGCAGCCTTGAGGTATAAGGCTAAAATAACTTCAGTGAAGATGTGGAGAGCATGGACTTGTTATCAGAAACCAAAACCATCTATTGAGTAGAAAACAAATTCTGAACTTTGCTCACCCTGAACACAATACAAAGGCACAGAAGAATAAACATAAACATGTATGAATTGAGAGATAACATTTGCAGAATTAAATCCAGATTGCCTTGAAAGGACATATGCTGGATGCTGAGCTACTCTTAATGGAGTCCAATCAATTCTCTTATTACGACGTTGTGGGGAGGAAAAGATGAAATGCTCTTTGAAAACCCTTTGAAAGAGGAAAAGCTATATAAAACGGACCAATTCATTAGTTTATTGAAGAGAGCCCTGGATTGGGAATCAGAGGGACCGAGGACTTGGGCCAGCTTTTCCTCTAATTAGCTGTGTGACCTTGGGTCACGCACTTCAGTTCTGTGGCCCTCAATTTCATCAACAGGAAACTTAAGGGTTTGAACAAAGTGGCTGCTGTAAAATCGCGTCCCTGTTACTCATGTCAAGGATATACACGGCTCGGGAATTCCTGTGCCCCCGGACTCCAGGTGATTGAAAGCCAGAGCTGAGGTTTGTGCCCTCAGCATTGTTCCAAGTAAGTTCTAAATTTGCACATTGTACAGAATCATGAGTGAGCACACACAGAGAGAGAGAAAGACAGATGGCAACAGACAAACTTGCTAACCTTTTAAAAGATTCCAGTCTGGCTACCCCAGCAGTCTAGTGGCAGGGATCTGTGCCCAGAGGAGAGGAGACAGGTGAAGAATGCCCGAGCTACAGAGCTTAGACGCTGACGATTCAGCATGCCTTGCTCCCTGCCTGGGAAAGAGCAGCCTACTGGCTCCCACCGCCCCAGCCCATGTGGGTCTCTGAGCACCAAGGCCCTGGAGGGAGCCCTTGCTTTCTCTTGTTCCAGGACCATCCGGGGCCAATGCACTTTTGTGAAAATTTAGGAGAGGAAGGAATCCCAACTCAGAATTTGAAACAGGCTAATTGTCTTCGTTTAATGGAGTCTGTTGGTGGGTTTGAATAGTGTCCACAAAAACCTGGTGGCGGTAAATGGAATAGATCAGAATTTATGCACCTAAATGGGAACCCTTCTCAGATGAGTGAGTCCCTCGGGAGTCTGTCCACTACCACAGAGTAAAGTCTTTTAGGAACGTACCTCAAGGAGAGAATTCATTAAAAAAGTGAATTCTACAATCAGATGGACTAGGTTGTATATTATTCCCAACAAATAAGATATGTGGTATGACCCCCAGAACTTGTGAATGTGACATCATCTTTGGAAATAGCCTTTGTAGATGTAATCAAGTGAAGATGGGATCATTGGGATAGGCCTTAATCCAACACAACCAGAGTCCTTATAAGAAGAAGGAGGTAGATTTGGGGACACACACACACACACACACACACACACACACACACACACGGAGATGCTGTGTGAAGACAAAGACATGTGGGCACAAGGGAACACACCATGTGAAGGAGATGGAGGCTGGAGTTTGGAGTTGTGCTACTGGACAAGGAAGCCCTGGGACTAGAGGAAGCTTGATGAGGCAAGGAAGGCTCCTTCCCTAGAGGCTTCTGCTGACACCTTTATTTCAGACTTCTAGGCTCCAGATCTGAGACACAATGCACTCCTATAATAAATGCAGAAAAAGCATTCACTTGCATTGACTGAGTAGCAGATTCAGGACTTGCCTGTGTCTCTCACTCTCCAAAGCCCAAGATCTTTCCACAACTCTATACTGTCCAGTCTTTTTTGGGTACCCAAGGCTTAAACTTTAGGAGAGAAAACATATCATAGAACGCAATTTAGGATCAAAATGCCAAATGGAATCTATTAAATGCTACAGAATCTGGAGAAGGGAGCCATCTGGTTGGCTGGACGAGGAGAGAAAGACAGGTGACTTGGACAGAAGTGTTTTTCTATCTCATATCAGACAATCAATCCATCACTTGCCTCCCAGGTCAGCAGGAGAAAAAGATAACCTATTCATCTAACGTGCTTCTGACTCTAAGACAAATCATGGAAAATTCAGAAAGCTGGCATCTTGTCTATGTAAATGTTTATTGTCTGCATTCTAAAAACTATCTGGGCCAAAGGGCTTTGATGTGTTTATACCCTGAGATAAAAGACAATATCTACATCAAAAGTTACAACAAAGGCAAGACACAACCCATGTTGAGAGTCACAGCTGCTTCACTTTCTGGGGTAACCCCTGGGGTCACTGTTCAGTTCTGTTATTCACGGATGCATTCATTTCATCATTCATTCAAGTATTTATTGAGAGACTCAAGTATGCCAGAAACTTCTATTAAAATCTTTTGTCATTGTTACCTTTGCTTGGGACTATTTTGAATTCTGCCTTTCTTGAAGCCCTATTATCATTTTATTAAAAATGTTGGTTCAGAATATGCAGTTAGCAAGACTTGTATGTGACCTGATCTGATCTGGAATTCAGGCACAGGGCATTATTTTCTTAGAAAGGTTTATACTGAAGGAAAGCATTAGTCCTCTCTCCTCTCATTCCCTACCAATTCTCCTTCAAGGCCTGTGGCCCTAAGGAAAGGGTTTATTTAAATTCCCTAGAATGGTTCCATTCAAATAAAAGGCCATAGCCGTAGATGTAATAGAGAAGTACTGCACACTTTAGGAAAACAGAACTAGAAGACTACAAAGTTACTTCTTGGGGCATGTTTGTTATAAGTGTTTATTTAATCACAAAGATCACATGAAAATTGTAATTTTCTAGACAGTGGTTCTCAACCTTCTGGCCCTTTAAATACAGTTCCTCATGTTGTGACCCAACCATAAAATTATTTTTGTTGCTACTTCATAACTGTAATGTTGCTACTGTTAAGAATCATAATGTAAATATCTGATATGCAGGATGGTCTTAGGCGACCCCTGTGAAAGGGTCATTTGACCGCCAAAGGGGTCGCGACCCACAGGTTGAGAACCGATGCTCTAGAACCAAGCCTAACAACTAAAATGATAAATGGGACGGTTTTGGTTCAGAACTGCCTAAAAGTATAAGAGCAGAGGAGTGGCAGCCGTTGAAAAGCAATGGTAGCTGCTTATCTCCCAATCACATGTGGTCCTTAATAGAGTCCCATCAGTCACAAGGCAGGAATCACTCCTATTTTTAGATGAGTTTATTAGAGTGGCTTGTTTAAGCTTCACCTCAATGTAGAATATAAAGGCAGCCATATACTTTTTAGACCCAGTAAGACAAAGATATGCTACAACTTCTTCAACTCCAGAAATACGTCATATATTTGTTTGTTCATTCAATCATTCATCCAACAAACACTTATTGAGCACCTCTATGTGCTAGAGACTCTTTAGGCTGAGGAGGTCCATCAGGGAATGAAATTCTCTTGAAATGTATATTTTTTTTGATGGACAAAGAGTAGGTGTAAATAGAGACAATCAACATAATATATAAGCTTATATATTACATTTATGAGCCGCCATAAGAATTCAATCTTGTCAACACCGTGATTTTTAGCCCACTAAGACCCATTTGGGACTTCTGGTCTCCAGAACATGTGAGTTTTTTCAAGCCACTAAGTTTGTGGAAATTTGTTATGGCAGTAATAGGAAAGCAATACAAAAATATTTTTTTAGGGCAAATATGCCCATGTCACTTTTGAGACATTTATGCTTAACATTTTTTTCATTATTTATCTAAAATTCAAATTTAACCGGGCATCCTATATTTTATCTGGCAACACTATGGAAGTCCTGAAGCTGGACACATTTACATTTTCATTGTGAGACCATTACTTTGCTCCTGTGTTGAAAATGAGGGTGGAAAGGCAAGATAAAAAGCAGGGAAACCTATTACAGGGGCTACTGAATCACCCAGCTGAAATGTGACTATGGCTTGGGTTGGGAGGGCAGTCATGGAGGTGGTGAGAACTGGGTCCATTTGCATTTTGTATGATGGGCTCTGCTGACAATTACGCTGAGGGAGGTGCCTGCACACTGGCTTTTCCCTTAAATCCTGCAGTCTTCTATCCACTACTAAGCAGGATTCAGCCTTGCAATTAATTCACATCTCCACTCACCAAAGCCCAAAAAGAAATGTCTAGACCAGTGATGGCGAACACACGAACTCATTTTTCTGGTTGATTTTTCTTTGTTAAATGGCATTTAAATATATACAATAAATATCAAAAATATAAATCTTTGTTTTACTATGGTTGCAAATATCAAAAAATTTCTATATGTGACACAGCACCAGAGTTAAGTTAGGGTTTTTCAAAATGCTGACACGCCGAGCTCAAAAGGTTCGCCATCACTGGACTCTAGACCCACAACACAGAAGTAGCATGTGATATTTTCATACATGCAAATTGTAGACCACCATTTCCATTCTTTTCCTGCCACCCCAAGCTTGTGAACCATTTAGAAGTAAGGCACCCAGAGCACTTACTAATCTGTGGATGTTATTGATCTGCCCAACAAGCAAAATGTTTTTTAATCTAAGAACCAGTATTTCAGGGTACAAATGGTTTCCTTGCTATAACCACCTCACCAGTGCATTTAATCTAAGGTATGGCAAGGCTTGCTAACTTCCTCAGATGGTCTGAAGAGCATCTTGTTCCACTCTCTTTTATTCTTGGAGATCTTTCTTCTGAACTTTAGGAATGGCTTAGGAGTCAGGGGGGGCCAAAGACCTAGAATGTGAATTATCTCATGTTGGCTACAATTGTTCTTTAGTTCATTTAGTTTGGAGAGGATACTCTGTATTTTATTTATCTTTGCTCTTCATTTCATTCATGCAATTAAGGTTGTTGGTGACTTCTATCACCCAACTGGCCAGGAGAAAGTGAACACACACGTGAATGAAGGGACAGGTTAGGTGAGCACACTCAGGTGCACAGGCATCAGTTTCCCCAAGACCTATGGTTCTTCGCATTCGGAAGGACACCTGGCTCACCTGAAATAAACAAGTGAAGGTTCAGCTAATCTTAGGCTATATCTCAGCCAAAGAGAATGAATGAGACAGAAGCTACAACCGAAATTGAAGTGATCTAAATATTTCCCAATTCTATTCTATGACTGGTATATACTAGTAAAGCATTAGACCAGTTATTTCAAAGATGAATGAGACATAATCTTCGCCATCAGTTTCATAGAGAAGGCATGCCAACTAGATTAACCCCTTTATAGGTGGGTGTCTTCAATCTAAGTCTATTTCTCAGCTTTAACTTTTTTGAAAGATTTGTCAATGGAGTTGCAACTCAGGAGCCCATTCAGGGCATTTGTACAAGTGTAACAATGTGATAAATTCTGAATGCTTAAATCAAGGCAGAATCTCCAATCAGACAAAGTTTTCTTATCAGTCAAATCAGCAACTATATTTTGAGCTCATATGGGACATTTTTTAAGGTAGCAGATGCGTGGGTACAAGTAAAAGGATGGGCATACTTCTTTCCCTTTAGGTAGTTGTATTCTAATTGAGATAACAGAATTATCAATAGAATACAATCATTGGAAATGTGCACAGGCAAACGCATTAATTCCAGTCTTTGGAAAGGGGATGGACTGGAGATAAGTCAGTGCTGTGTAGACAGCCAGGAGAAAGGTTGAAAATGGAGATAAGAGGGCGTGTTTTCTGGTGCTGGGTGGTGCCTTTCAGATGTTCTTCCAACGTGTTCTCCTGGAATGTGAGTCACGAAGTTAGCTGAACCTTTATTTTCATCGTTGCCCATGAAAGGTTATGTCGGACATAAGCTGGTGGTCTCTGCGAAGTCTCCAAGGTATACTGATCTTTTCTGGGAATGTTCCTGACACGCTCAGTTCACAAAGAACATCCCCACAGGTCTCGTAACAAACCCAACGACAAGTCACGAATGTTGGCTTTCAGATACAACCCTGATGTTAACAATTTCATCTCTAATGGTTTACTTAAAATCCTGAAAAGGGGCCAAATGATCACAGCACAGAACCATATACTAAAGCAAGAGTTCCCTCCCCTTTCTATAGCCACCCACCCACACACACACCGGTTGCAAAGTATCACACATTGGCTTTCCTTGTTCCCTTGATTATGTTCATTTCTCAAAATATAGGAAAAACAAAACAAAAACAAAAAAAAACCTGCCAGAGGCTGCAGCATTGGGGAGTTTCACCTCTTTTTAAAATGGTTGAGGCTAAGCCAGTGCAGAGCTTTCATGAAGGCCTCACAACCTATCCAGGCTGGTTCACCTCCGCCCGCCCTCTGCACCCTCTTCATCCTCCCTCTATCATCCCCTGAGCCACTCAGTGCAGACCAGATGGAGAAAAGAATTCCTATCGATCCGCTCGCTCTACCTGGCGAATTCTACCCGCATGTGATTCTCCTCTGGTTCTGCTCCTGCTCCAGCCGTCCCGCGAGCCATGAAGTCATGTTTTCGGCTGGTGCCTTGATGTCTTCCATCGCTTCATTTCCTGACTCCTTTAAAGCCTGCACCTGTGTTGTATCCACACAGGAGGTTTGAATTAAAAGCAGCCTCGCAGAGGATGGGCTGACCTCCCGGGGTTTTTAAATGAATTTTGAAGTCGTAAGGCTTTAAGTCGTAACATACTTCCCTGGAAATGGTCTGTTCCCCAGGACACGTGAAAACGCTAAATGGAAAACAACGGCTTTGTCTGATTTTCTTTTTTCAAGAAAACAGAGGATGTGACTTAAAGGTCCCAGGATTTCAGGTTGGACATTAAAGGGAAAAGGCTTCTATTCTAGGGGTTCTTAAAAGATAGCGACTCATTTTTAAATTACTCAGATCCAGAGGTATTGAGTTTTCAAGGATGTGCCAGAGAAGCAAAACACCCAAGGACGTCTTGGGCCTCCATAACAAAACTGCTGTTACAAGATATTTACTTTTATAAAAATCACTGCTACACATAGAAACCTGGAAAAGATAAAAGCGTAAAAAAGCGTTTTGTATTGTGGACCACACATTTCAATATGTTACATTCATATGATCTTTTTCTTCAACAAACATTTATTGAGCTTTTTTATGTGCCGGGCGCTGAGGAGTCAGAGGTGAACAGAAGCAGCCTCTGCTTTTACGGAACATACAGGACCATTGCAGTTGTCTCTTCCCGCAAGCACGCTGGAAAAGGCCTCTAAGACTCCACTGTAATTCTAAGTTACACAGATGCGATAGCAAGTCTCAGAGGATTGAAGACACTGTGCGAGGACACACAGGGCCAGAACCTCAGCCTCCTAACCCTTCTCATGGCTCTTTCTAGAAGCTCGATTTTGCTCACCAAGGACACATGGGCAAAGTGAGGAGAACACAGCTTAGGATGAGGGGGGTTTGATGTCCACCCAGCATGACCACTAACTACTGGGGTTTGTGCACAGGTCCTAGGTCAGTATTTCTTCCCTGATGATACAGACTTCCTGGAAGACTTATTGAATTTGCTTTCAGTCAGGCCTCTCCCTGGGAAATGCTGACTTAGTAGGCCTGGCTTGGGGCCTGGCCCTTCGGTGGGTCTTTAGAAACTTGTGGAAATACTGAACTAAGTGAGCTGTGCTCTTTAACTATAAGAATATTTTAAAGTAAAGTTAAATCAAGGGAGACAAGGCCATAGAAACATCAGTAGAGACAGGCTCTTGCTTCTAAAGCTCAAAAGCTCCTACCAAGCTCTGTTTCTGTGATCAATATTCTTTGCCCACTGATCTGACCAGCTTCTTCTGGCCTTCTGAGGAAAACCCCTCCCATTTACATAGGTGGTTCCTAGAATTCATAGAAACTTCATCCCCTGCAGACTTTCCCCTATTATAGAATGATTTTACTCCATGTAAATTTGGGGTACATATGAACGTGTGGAAATAACATCTATTTATATCTCAATAGAGAGACAAACAGATACTCACCACCTAATTTTCACCTGACTTGTTAAATAGGTTTGGGGGGATTTTGTTGTTACTGGTGAACCAAGAAAAGCAAAAATTGTACTCGGATTGCCAATTTCTTCCAAAGGTAAATAATTAGTGTTTAAATACACTATTCTTAAAGGCCAAATACTCCCACCTAGAAAAAATGGAAGGCTTCAGTGAAACACACATATTATTGGGTCAAAACAAAACAAAACAATCTCAGCAAAGGCACAAATCTGCGAACTCATACAGTTCACAGGCTTTTGACCAATTAATTAGTTTGAATTTTACCAACATAGAAACCCCAGACTGAGGCTTTTGCTGGGTGCTCCCGTCCAACCGTTTCCCACCATGAGACGAAACGACAGAGCCACGTGGACACCCAGCCAGGGAACATTTAGGAATGATACTGGGATCATTTGTAAGCTTTCTTTTTTCCTTTCTTTCCACTTATTTGAGTCACAGGATGAAAGACATTGATTTCTGATATGAAAGAAAAACTGGCTGATGACATCATCCTGGAAATATCTTGACCTGAAATATCTGACAAAGACAGATAATAGGGCTGGACAGAAAAATCAGAGAGAAAAAAGAGACTTGTGTAATTCAAGCAAAACCAAATTCCTGATGCCAAAGAATGTGTGTATGTATTCATGTGTGTGGATATTTACTTCTGAGCTTCTTTATCTAGTTTACATGGCTCTAATTATGCATATTCCCAACAGTTAATGATGGAGCTCCCCTTTTGTGCTAGCCATGATGCTAGACAATGTGAGGATTCCAAGAAGATAGAATATCTACTCCTGAAGAAGTACCATTCTACCCATCGTTTATATTTTCTCATCTGTAAATGGACTTGTGGGTGAGAGCACAGCAGGGAGGAAGAAAGAATGAGCCAGCATCAGAAAATAGCTCTATTCCCAGCACTGCTCTTCACTAACTGTGTAAATTGGGGCTCAGTCTCTTCATCCATAAAATAGGAAGTCCTTCCAAGGCTAAGAGTCAATGATTTCTGTAATACAGAGGGCTTTGCGAGAAAAGTTAATAGTCCCCAAAATATAGGGGGCTATGGCAATGTCAGTACTCTCTTGGGATAACTTTACCAGGTCACTAGGCCTGGGAAGAATGGGGCCTTCTGGGTTGTTAGAGATGGGTTTTCCCTTTCTTTCTTTCTTTCTTTCTTTCTTTCTTTCTTTCTTTCTTTCTTTCTTCCTTCCTTCTTTCCTTCCTTCCTTCCTTCCTTCCTTCCTTCCTTCCTTCCTTCCTTCCTTTTTTCCGTCTTTCTCCCTTTTTCCTTTCTCTTTTTTTTCTTTTATTTGAAAGAAGCAGGAACATGTGTACATTATCCTCATCTTTTCTTCTTGTAGTGTTCTAAAGAAGCTTCTCCAGCCCTTGCTCTGGCCATCCAGTTATTAGAGAACAAGTCCCCTGTTAGTCTCATGATGGTAACAATGAGGAGACAAAACAAGTCTCCAGGAGCGGATTTTAGAATTCAAACCCCAAGCAGAGTGATAGATTTAAAATTCTGAGCCCAGCACAAACCTCTTCATTTTTAATTTCATTTACCCTTGCCAACATGCAACCTCCTGTTACTAAGGGGTCGGGGGGAAGCTTTAAAAGACTCATTTGCTAGTAAAAGGCTGAGGAGCCTTTGGGATCTCCACAAGCTCTTTAAAAACATATTTTGATGATAGGAGTGTAAACAAATCTAAAGCATATGGATTAAATTTCCCTTAAATTACACAGAATTTTTTAAATGATAGGAGGGTGGAAATGTGTTTGAAAAAATACGTTTCTGGTTTTACTGACTTAGACATATGCAAATGAACTGAAGTTTTTGACTGACCCGAAATGATGGCAGGTTTGTCCATCACTTGTCTTTGAGGATCTGTAGTGCTTCATGAGTCTTCTCTGGTTTTTAACCCAATGAGTAGAGGTGTCTGTCAGTACAGGGTTATATTTAAAGAAAGACTGAAAGCATTGTGGATTCTACCTTCCCCTTGAGCTAAAGAGCCCTATTTCCTGGGATTTGACACCATGACTCTCCTTGGATCAGTGAAAGAAATTAGTGTTCATTTTTTTAAAAAAAAAGTCTATACAGGGCTATACAACCTGGACCCAGAGGCCAACACTTGCATCCAGGCTGACCTTCTGTAGGTTCTAGGCTGGGAGCCAACCTCAAGCCTTCAATCCATGCCTTTCAAAATACTCTGGAGAGTCGCATTGTCACCATTACAACTCCCAACAATTGCTAATGTCAGGGACAAGAATACTCAGAAAGGGAGAGGGTGGCTGTGTCCCCATGAACACCAGCACTTCATCTACAAAGCAGAAGGTTTGGATATTTCTTTTTGATGCAACTGCCCAATGCAGTCCTAAAGGAAAATGTTTCACACGTCTCTAGACACTTGCTCCATTTTCCTATTTCCTTTATCTGAACATACATAGGTCAAGAGTTGGAGCAATCCAGAGAGCTTCTGAAAGATTCAAGAAGGTTCTAGATGGGCTTGGAGGACCAGGCTTCCCTGAAAACCCTTTCAGGCACTATACTCATGGCCCAGTCACTATACTCATGGCCATATGAACCATCAGAATTACTTAAAGGCAAAAAGAGATTTGAGCTTCCATCTTTACAGAACGATCTGGGGAAAGGTGATTGGACTGCTTTGAAGAATATTTGATTTGGAAAGTTTAGTTGGAAGCATTCAATTACAAGAGAGCTGAACTTACCTGAGGTAAAAAGAAACCAGTCATCATTTTTTTCTTTTTGAGGAACACTACAAGCATACCCAGTGCATCTTGACACACACTCACATAGAGAAATTGACATTACACATGCCCTCTCTTTTTTAAATTTTCAGAGGAATAATGTGAGAAAGTACTTTGGCAAATAAAGGACTCTCTGATAAAAATAGCCGCTGCCCTACCCCCTTGTACCTCCAGTGCTGGAGACTTTGTCCCCTCACTACAATGGTAAATGCCTAACCAGTGCATAATTTTAACAGCACAATTTGCATTGCCTAGGCAGCTGTCTGCCACACCAACTCTTTATGAAATCCACCCACGGCATTTGACTCAATTACCTCCTGCAGCTGTGGATTCCACAGGTCGACCACACTCTGCATGGAAAAGTATTTCTTTGTATTTGTTCCAAATTTATTAGCCATTTGAACCATTCCTTGTAATGACTTATATATATTTTAAGTGTTCATATATCACCATCTCAGGTCCAAGTCCCTTTGGCCTGTATTTAATATGCAGTTCAGAATATTAGCGTATGGTCTTCAAAGGATCCATATAAACTCAGACCTGGTGCGTTGACCTCCACGTGAGCTTTGTTCAAAGTTCTCCAGCCATGGGCTTCCTCACAGCCCACCAGCCTCACAAACACATGATCACAATCATAAGAGGGAAAAATACTTCAGGGACCTGGCATGGAACAGTTCAAACCTCCACCATGCTAGGAATATGAGTTGTGGCCATATTTGATATACAGGGGCATTCCGAAGAGGTGGGTGAGTA
>NW_006291383.1:3002701-3072711 GCF_000327345.1 Myotis davidii | reverse complement strand
AGCAGGTGAAGAAACTGAGTCACAGAGAGGTGAGGTCACCTCCCCTCAGTCACACAAGTTTGTTGGGTCAAGCTCCAAACCCACTAACTAGGCATTATAATGACAGTTCCAATGTTCTTTGCCTACCACAGAAGGTTCTACATAAGAGAATAAGAGCAAGAATCATGAATAAATAAATTTACACCCCCTGGGCCAGTAGCAATAGACATCCATGCTCCAGGAGTCATGCCCCTGCTCACTGTGTCATGCTTCTCTGCCTGTCTGGCCCCTCAGAGTGCACCATGGAGGACACTGAGAGTTCCTCTCACTCTGCTAGAAAAAGGCCTTCAGATCATATCAACACATCAACAAGCATGGACTTTGAGCATCTTCATTTAACTTGAAAAGTGACATTCTTGGCCATTTAGTTCTTGCCTCCTGTCATCCTCCTCCAGGTGAAACCACAGGGGGTCTCACCCCCACTTTCACCCAGAAAACCTCAGTTCCTGTCCTGGCCAGCCTGTGCACTGTTGGGCATTCCCTTACCTTCCCTCACTGCGGTCCTTCTACTGGAAACTGAGAGAGGGTATTAGATGGTCTCCATGTTTCCATGCATAATGAGAGCCCTGGTGTGTCACTGTCCAGAGCTATCAAACTGTACTACAGGTTCCTTACCTTCCCAGAGCTTCAGTTCCTCACCTCCAGCCCAGGAGGGAAACATCTAACTTGTGTCACTCTTACAGAAATTAGCCATGAGGTGGTCAATGGACCCAGCCTATGTTTGCCCCAAACAGATCCTCCATACATGTAAGATGTTTGCCTTTTGCAAGTTTATACTCTACTTTAATAAGGGGTACTAAAGGGGTGCTAAAGATACAATAGGCTATTACATTCTATAGCTTTTGAAGGGGTGGTCCAACTTACTTAACAGTCTTAAAAAACCAGGTGTAGCTGAGACAAAGTCCAGAACTTCGGTCTATCGCTTAAACCTTTATTCATAATGAATGTATGACCCACAATTAACTTATCATGACATAGACAAAAACAGGGCTGCTTGATTAACAGGAAGGAGAGCTTTGTGCCAAGACCCCTTCCTCCCACAAAAGGGGAAGAAAGTGCCAGTTGGAAGTGAATTTAATAACGACATGTTAAGTTGGGCGCATCTGCTTCCACTCCATGTCAAGAAATTACAGTCCACGCTTGAATTCAGCAATTTATTCTTTCTCTAAAAGTTTCTTTGCTGTCATGTACAGGCTATGTTTAGGGTTTAGTGTTTCAAGATGGTTTTACTGTAACGGGAAATGAAAACAACTATGGGATATAGGGAATCTATTGATCTTTAGTATTTATAGGACCAGAATTTCCTTTGTCTTTTCAAATAATGCAATTGTTTTAACCACATTTATTATTTTTCTTTTTTGCAAATTCTGAATCGGGATATTGTTTTCTGATGGTAAATGTAAAAACCTGCTGTCAGCAATTCAGAAAAACTTTGAAATGTCCCCCAATAGCATAGAGTCAGAACACTATACATTAAAAAAGGTCTTTAGACCTTGTTTCTAACATCAGTTCAAGTAGCCTGAGTGGCTTTGGGCAAGTCACTGAACACATTCTACCTCAGACTGATTATCTGCAACAAAAGAAATAGGGGCCCCACCACCCCATCCAGCCTAGAGTTGACATTCTACTTTGTAGAGCATGCTATTCATAAGACAGCTTCTCTTTCCCTGACCTTTACAAATCTAGTCATCTGATCTATTTTACCAAAGAACCCTTAATCCTAACAAGTTTCACTTCTGTTTATCCCATGGAGGCCCAGATGGTGACAGTCTTATATTCTTGAGGTGCAAGTCCAGGCAATTATAGATTTGAATTCAGATTTGGTACCAACTTGGCCAAGCGGGCATTAAAAGTAGGCCAATATTGCCCTGACCAGTTTGGCTCAGTGGATAGAGCATCGGCCTGCAGGTTCGATTCCGGTCAAGGGCATGTACCTTGGTTGTGGGCACATCCCCAGTGGAGGGTGTGCAGGAGGCAGCTTATTGATGTTTCTCTCTCATCAATGTTTCTAACTCTCTATCCTTCTCCCTTCCTCTCTGTAAAAAAATCAATAAAATATATATATTTTTAAAAGTAGGCCAAATGGAAATGCCCACCTGATCTGTCTCAAAAGTAATGCACTTTGAGGCAGACCTGAAATTGCTCTTGAGCCTCTCTGTGTTCAGCTCTGGGCAAATCAAGGAATGACACTGCCCCTTTACTAGTGAATCAGCCTGGACAAACTGCTTACACTCTGCACATCCACTTTTTACAAAAGTTAATCTATCTATAATAACAAAAACATAATATGCTAAGTAGACCAGACGTCCTTCTGGACATCCTTCCAGAGGAAGCCAGGGCTGTGAGAGAAGCTCAGGGCCCGGGTGCTTGCCAGCAGCCAGAGGGAAGCTCGGGTCCTGAGTGCCAGAGGGAAGCCGGTGCCAGCAGCCAGGGGAAGGAAGGCCTACTCTTGCACAAATTTCGTGCATCAGGCCTCTAGTATATATATATATATCCCTAATATGCAAATAGGCCAAACAGCAGAACGACCAAAAAACCAAACAACCGGTCGCTATTATGTGCACTGACCACCAGGAGGCGTGTGCGGAACATGGCGGGCGTTGGCAGCAGAGCACAGATCATGGCGGCGGGTTCCGGCCGCGGCAGGATGGTGGAGCAGGTGAGCAGGGGCACCAGGCCAAGGCAGGGTGCCGGTTGCTGTCATCAGGGTGAGCCTCCGGTGGTTACTGAAAATTCTTTGCTCCCGTGCACCACTGTTCCACCCACACCTGCTGCCGGCACTGACCCCACTCGCACCCACTGCCGGTACCAGAGCCACTGCTCGCACGTGTTAACGCCCAATGCCAATCCCGATCGCTCAGTACTTCAGCGGGGTGCGAGTGGAGGCTGCCGGCCCCAATAGCCCCGAGGGCTTCTCTACCTCCTCCTCATGGCAGCAGCCGCTGCTCACACCCACTGACAGCGCCAGCTCCACTCGCACCTGCTACTGGTGCTGGCCCCAATTGTTCCTCGCCATCAGCACGTGGGAGCGGCAGCAGTGGGAGCAGAGCTGCTGACAGACAAGGGACTGGGGGCTGCAGCGGAAGGGGCCAGGCAGGGGCACGGAGGATGGGCCAAGACCTGTTCCTGTGCCCACGGCAGCCTCATGGCCCACAGTTCCTTTCAAGTGCACGAATTCATGCACTGGGCCCCTAGTTGAGAAATAATTTGCATACCATGCAATTCACCCATTGAAAGTGTAAATTCATTGTTTCATATATTTACTGAGTTGTACAACCATCAACACAATCAATTTTAGAACATTTTTGTCCACCAGTAGAAATCCTATACACATTAGCTGTCACTCCCCTTCCCAGCCCCTGGCAACCACTAATGTACTTTCTGTCTCCGTAGATTTCCCTATTCCAGACATTTCAGATAAATACATCATGTGGCCTTTTGTGACTGGCTTCTTTCACTTGGCATAATGCATTCAAGGTTTGTCTATGGTGTGGCATGTATCAGCTCTTCATTCCATTTTGTGGTTGAATAATATTCCACTCTATTGATGGTACCCCATTTTGCTTATATGTTCATTAGCTGATGTCATTTGGGCTGTTTGTACTTTCTGACTGTTGTGAATATGGCTTCTATGAGCATTCATGTACAAGTTGGCACATCCATCTTTGCATCTACAAAACGCTACTGCCTTCCTCACATGGCTATTCTGATTATTTTAATTGATGTAAAAACACTTCATACTCTACTTGAAAGACAAACTCATCATCTTTCACATTGTCACCTGCTTTTCTGCCCTTCCCTGATGATACTACTGTTGTTCCACGTGCTGAGGTTTTTCCAGTATTTGAATTGTCCCTTCACTTTGGACTCTACATTAAAATAGTTCTTCATCCTTCTAAGTACTTAAGGTGTGTCTTGAATTCAAACTTTTCTTTCTTTATGATTGTCTCTCTTTAGTTTTTATTTTAAAATTATTTTAAATTACATTTGACATAATGTTATATTAATTTCAGGTGTACAACATAGCAATTGGATATTTATATAACTTAGGAAGTCATCACCCTAGTAAATCTAGTACCCATCTGACACCCTACCTAGTTATTGTGATACTAGAGGCTCGGTGCACAAAAATTCATCCACTCAGGGGGGTCCCTCAGCCTGGCTTGTGCCCTCTAGCAGTCTGGGAGCCTTAAGGAGAAGGTGCCGGCTGGGGGGCAGCTGCCCCCCCCCCGCCCCATTGCCCTGCTGCCACCGATTGCCGCCACCCCCCAATGTCCATCCACTCCCTCTGCCTGCTGGCACCTGCCTTGGCTAGCCTGGCACTGCCCACTCACCAGCCCCACCCCCGCCGATGAGTCATTCCACCATTTGGTCAATTTGCATATAAGGCTTTTATTATATAGGATTATTGACAACATTCCCTATGCTGTACTTAAACCCTTATTACTGTCTCAAAGTCAAAACCTTATTTCTTCTCACTGAATATTGCTCTCACCATTAATTGGTCACAAAACCTCCAACCTCTCTCCTCATCTTTCTACTACAAAATTTTAGCTCTAGTTATTATTTTAAAAGTCTTAGTCCCTCTCTGCCAAAGGATAACTATACTGTCCTTTACCAGGGACAAAATTTGCAAGCCACAAATTTGGGTACATAAACACTAAAATTTGATTATTTTTCCATAAATGAACTGAAATTATCTTTTAATTACCCATTTAGTCTACTGGCAAAATATTTAATCTAGTGATATTGGGGTAAATTCAGCCACTTCAGTGATTTCTCAGTGCTTTCTGATTTGATATCAGTGTCTTCTGGGTTGGTGCCGCCTCATCTCCTCTCCCCCTGGCTGGTGGCTGACAGCATGCAGGCAATGGACCAGGAAGAACCCACATCCAGTCCACAGGCAACCTCTATTGTCCAGGCTCCTAATGAGAGGTCCCCTATCCCCACTGCTCTAGCACTTTCACACCCCTCTTTTTCCTTTTCTGCTTAAAATTGGTTAGCTGGCAATTCTACTCTGTCTCCCATGCTGACATTCAGAGCTCTTCAAGGCCCAGTATCCCTTCAGGCATCCAGGCAGTGAGTCACCTGGCCACTCAGCTGGGATTTCCATTTTCTAACCCACCTCCACCCCCTCCCTGGGATAGTGGGCAAGGAGCAGGACCCCTTCTCAGAGAAAAAACCACTCACAGGCTGTCTTTTCTCTCTCCATAGCTCCTCCTCCCTCAGCTCTGCCAACTTTTGTCTGGTCTTTGCAGACAGGCTAGTTGAGCCCTTTACCAATTTTCTTTCCAAAGTGTTTTTTTACACCATCAATTGAAGGCTCACATTCCTTCAGGTGTTTTGTTTTCCAAAACACCCAGCTCTTGGAAATTGGGAGACCTGGCTCCCAAGCCTACAAGTTTCAAGAGCCCTTTTTGGAATGAATGACTCGTTCTCAGGTCCACATGATTCCAGATCTGTGCCCTTAACTGCTACGGTGTGCTGCCTCTGAGTTCCGGAGGGTATGGAGGGCTGGAACGCAGTGGCCAACACCTTAAGTCTCTCCAGAGCCTTTCAGGGCACAGGGGACGCAGCAGGGAGTCCCTGGCCAGAGTGGCTCCTCTAATTACATGCAAGTTGTTTTCCTTTGGTAGTTCGGGCCATTAAAACATTCTACCAGCCCAGCCCAGCCTGGCCAGGCTCTCGGACTTATAGGGCCTTGGCCAGTCTGACTTGGCCTTTTCCTTGCACCACACCCTTCTGGAAGATCAACACAGTGTCCAGGAGACTGTCACACCTTAAGACATTCCAGCCCTCCTTCTGCTTCTGCTGATGACTCTGAGGGTTGAAGACCTTAGGGGCCAAGACCCTATGAAAGTGAAATCACACGTGTGTGTGGATGTCTTTCTTGGGAAAGACTTAGAGCAAAAAGGCACCACAAGTGCATTTTGAGAGGAAATAGAGAAGAATCCATCACAATAAGAGCCCAGTGTTCACACTGGGTGAGAAGTAGACAAGAGTAGAACCCTACTTCATTGTCCATCCTCTGACCAAAGTATCAAATGAATAAAAAGCAAAAGAACATGGTAGACTATTCCATAAAGAGGAAAAGAGAAAGCCATATGAGAATTTTTTGTTTTTGTTTCATTTGGCTGTTCCTTGTTATTAATGAAAAAACTTAAAAGCTACAATTGCCTATAATCAATGTTGAGAATTCAGAAACTCAAGCTTCTGGGGAAGCTGACTTTCTGAATATCCAAGTGTTTGCTGCTCTCCTAAAATGGAAAGAATGTAAATTGATTGGAGCAAGCAGAATCAGGATTTGAATTCCCCCCACTCTGTGTGTCCTTCTAACTTCTAACATAATTGAAAGGATGAATTCATTTGGCGAGCAGGGCTGCTCAAATTCAAATTTGGTTCTCTCCAAGAAACAGCCCCAAACAGATTTTTCTTTGAAGCTCGAAAATAATGAAGCACAGTGATGATATATTTTGCATATTTGTTTGCAAAAGACATGATGTTCTGATACATATATGGTTTTTTATTTTTTTGTCTGGAATATGGGTCGCTGTAAAAGAAAAATCATCTTACAGTAAAACCATCTTAAAAATCATCTTACTTCATTTGGCTATATCCCTTTAAAGACTTAAGAACAACTCTCTGTCCATATTATCTGGTGACAAATCCTCTGAAATTCCCTGCTCAAACAAGTCCCACTGATAGCAGATAACCCGGGCTCAGCCTTCTTAACTTTTATTTCAATTAATCTCTGATTTATGTTGATGATCTTTCAACTGCTTTATTCCTTCTGATGCTGGAATTTTTTTTATCATCTTAATGCGCTTACGGCATACCCATGCCTTTTATCCTTGGTTGACCATTGCCTACATGATTGCGGCAATCTCCTTCCCTTCTCTATAGTTCCCTACCCTCCCTATGTGCCCCTGGAGAATTTACTTAGACCAAACATTTTGGATGCTTGGCTTTCATTTCTATAGGTTCCTAGTTTGAAAAAAATAATTATTTTTAGTGTGTGTGTTTATATGTTTAATATGCTAATCCCTGCATTCGTATTTAACCGTTATTTTCCTCAGGAACCACGTGCCTCTCTAGTTAATTTCTAATGACCCATTGCAGGGGCATCTGCACCACAGAGGGAGCAGCTGACTTGGATTATGTTGGAATTTTTCGCCAAGAACCACCACGGGCTTAAGCATCCCTTTCCCAACACTGTCCCAGGCACAGCATCAAGACCATGGCCATCCAGGCACTCGGCCTTCTTGACTTAGTGAGCTGCTACTTCTAATTATTTCTAAATTATTTTAATTATTTGAAGCCATTAAAAACACACACTCGACATTTGTGCGTTTTGAAGAGAACTGCCAGAGTCGCCTCAGACCAGTGTTTCCACGGACACAATATGACTTAGAAGGAACATCAAAGGCTTGCAAACAAGACCACTGAAAGCATTCTTGCTTCTCCACCCATCAGGGCTCGACATTGTGTAAAACGATGTGATTTCCAGAAGGAACTGGCTAACTGCAGGCCCTGTGAACTCCGGAAAGCCTGGCGAGGGCAGAGTCTGAAGGAGTTGAGAGTTTGCTACTTTTAGGGAAGAATAACATGGAGCCCCTTGGCTAAGCTGTTGGTCTCACATTACATTAGGGAAAAAAAGGCAATATGGCCGTGGTCCAAAACCTATACGCAAAGCATTGGGTTCATGGAGTCTCTAAGGCTTCGAGGAATGTAAATGTGTCTCAGGGGGAAAATGTTTCAAATGTTAGTGTAACTAGATTGGGGGTGATTTAGATTTCAGGAAATGGGATACAGTGTGCAAGTATACTTTCTGGCATGTTTTGAATCCTCATGGAAATTTCAGCTTGACATGGCTGATCGTGGGGAAGGGTTATGAAGGAGCCAGGGTGTATACCAAGCATGTAGTTCAACATTTGGCAATCAGTATTATTCCAATGAGTAAATGAATGAATGATTGGTGAGCTAACAAGTCTGGAGTTCCAACTAAAAACAAACCTAGTCATGAGTTTATCTAGATGCCCATTCTTTCTTCCTTTCCTTTTATTTGGAGCAGCAGTATACCTTCCCTTACTCAAGATTTAGCCTTCAACCAATACTCTGGACCCACCAGCCCCTGCCATCTTGGAGACTTTATTCCAAGAATTGATGTTTTCTGCCTGCATCATCAATGACTATCTTTCCAACATACACATTCCATGGAGTCTAGTCCTTTAGTCTCTCTCACTGCTACTGCCTGGGTTTGGGGCTAATGGATGAAAGATGAGAAGCCTTCTGGTGAATTTCTTCATGTATTTGTTCCCAAGCCAACTGTTTGAAGATTTTTTCTTTCCTTTTAAGGTCCAGTACATCTTCTTCGGGCTTCTCGCCTTCCATGGGGGTACACACCAGACGTTCTCAGTGACTCTGCACTGGCGCTCCATTCTACGGAGTCCTTCATTTCACTCTGGCCAAAGACCAGCATTCATCTAGGTTGTTGCCAGCTGTGCAACAGCTGTGCAGTGCAGGAAAACCACAGTGAGCTCAGGAGGCTGAGACTTTATTAAATCAGAAAAAAAGAGGCAGGTCGAGGGGTCTGTCCTTCATTCTCTCTCAACCTCCCCTGTGTAATTCTCTCCAATACCGACAGTGTGGTATATGGTGAAACTCAGGGTTCACGCCTTCCAAGGATTTAATTAAAGAGTTTCATTTCTATTAGCAGGAAGAAGGCATAAAGATGAAAATTCTTCATGCTCTGTTTTGGAGTTGGGATGGGTATGGGATAAGAAGTTCTCCTTTCTTCCAGCATTTCAGGCAAACTTTCTGCGGCAATTTCTTTTCTCTCAAAAGTCAGGGATCCCAGGGGCCTCTTCAAAGAAGGGAATTTGGGGGTTGAAACTGAGCTCTTCAAATTGCTGAGGCTTCATAGTCTGCAGGCTGCCTTAGTACCTTAATAAAATGCTCTTCCTAGGGTCCAAATTGTATTTTAACGGTTATAGAAAGGGCCTTTCTAAGAGATTTGGTAATAAACCTACTGGGCTAGGTCTAAAATGGATTTACACTTTATTTGCAATAGGTTACATAGAAAGTTGACAAGTGGAGGATATATTTGCACTAGTTACGTTTAGCCTAAAATGAAATAAAACAACTGAATTGTAAATCCATGAGAAACACGTTCATTCCTCAAGAGACAGATGCTCAGCTGACTTTTTTGACTTTGATAATGTAGTAACGGTCATAGCACAGTAAACAAGATTTTTCACACTCCAACTTCACCTAAAGAGAGAAGTACAGACTCGACGTGGTTCAGGGACTTTGAGCTATGTGGTTGTCACATCCAAGATCTCTGTATGTCGTCACATTAGCATTGGCACTTTGGTTTTTTTTGGGTTTTTTTTTGTTTTGTTTTTATTTATTTATTATTATTATTAAATTGATTGGGGTGACTTTGGCCAAGGAACAAAGCTTTGAAGTCAGGCAGACTCGCATCGGCTGGGTGTCCTTGAACAAGTTGCATAATCTCTGAGCCTCAGTGTCCTCGTCTGGAAAAGGAGATGCTCGTATCCTAGCAACTGCAGTACAGTTGACCCTTGAACAACGCAGGGGTTAGGGATGCTGACCCCCTGCAGCCAAAAATCCACATAATATAACTTTTTTTTAATTTTATTTTTTATTACAAAGGGTATTACATATGTGTCCATTTTTCCCCCCGCCCTAGACAGTCCCCTAGCCTCCCCTATTCCCCAGTGTTTTTTTGTTTTTTTAATTTTATTTTTTATTACAAAGGGTATTATTTTTCCCTGCTTGGCGATGTCAAATAAGAACTTGAAAATCACATAAAATTTGAGATGTAATATTTTCTTAGTAGTAACTCCCTTCCAATTTTCTAATGAGGTTAATGGGAACTTCAGGGTAAGTAGAGTACCCAATTGTTTTGCAGGAAACAAAAGTGCCATCGTTGCCGTGTGAAGGTGATGTCATGAGTAGGATGCAGCTACTAATAGGAGATATTTAGCTAGAAGAGGAGATGGATTTGCTTCCAACCTGATGGAAGCTGGCCTATGGCTGTGTACATTGTGGATGACTGACAGAACCTAGGGATACACCTGTGGCTGTAGAAGAATGAGACACTGACGAACCTTTGTGGGAAATAAATAAGCCTGTCACCTGGGACTAATTAGACCTCATTGTTTAACCAGTTATGCATTGATTTAAAAAAAAAATACCCATCTTGCTTTAAAGATTCATGAGTCTTTTATAAGAGAGATGGACATATGCTAAGTTGTGGCTTCCAGTTCATTTTACATTTAGTACAATGATAAATTCATCTCTTTTTCTTGTTTTGACAAGTGGAACTTTTGATGAACAGAGGGAAAACAGTAGTGAATGTCTATGTGTTTAGTCTAACGTACAGGCTAGAGGCAGTTTCAAAGTTATTCTAATGTATGCATTTCTTTTTACATACTTCTAAGACTTTTCTAAAAGAGAATACTTAAGCAATTCTTAACATTAAAAAGCTTTCCTTGTGTTTCCTAGTCAGCATTTATCTTTTTTAATGTGACTTTATTTAATTGCCAAAATATATATTAATTAATAAAGTGATAGGCAGCCAGCAAAGACTGGGTTTAACCGCATGACTATGGTGCCTTTTCCTATAAATGAACAGCCACACACTCTTTAATCATGGTTCGAGGGCAATTATTGCTTGGGCCTTAGAGTGGTCTGTGGTTCAGTAATGACCATGCAGGTCAATCCAACAATCCAGATAAAAGCTGCCTGGGGAACTCCCACCCACATCTACACACCACTTCTGAAGGGGCTCCTAGCCACCTTTCAACTTTCAGCAGCCATGTCATCCAGGCCCACAGATGTTCAGCACGCTTGATTTATTCATTTAAGTAAAATAAAATGAGTAGGGGTTCTCACCTAGTGTATTTGACCCTGCTCTTTGTTTCTTGTGGCAAGTGCATTGCATTTGGATATTTAAGGTGCCCTAATGCTTCTTGGGGGAAAACTAAGGACCTGTTTGAGTGAGCTGACAACCCAGGGAAAAGCTAGAAGCGCTGTGATCAGTGATCTCCCAGTCACTTTGCAGGCAGGAAAGAGCTACCCCCACCCAGGTAAGAAAGAAATCTAGAAGGAACTGTTCCTAAGAAAGATCTCCTACTACGGCTTAATGTGGCCTCTGACTTGAAGTCTGATTAGGCCAAGCTGATGTCCAAGAAACTGACCAGAAGCTGATGAGGCAACTGACACAGCAGTGACTGACCCTGGAGAAGCATGAGTAGCTCAAAGAAAAACTGCTCACCAGTAGGGGAAGCCCACAGCATCTTCTTACTCAAGAAGTAAGGCAGCAGACCACATGCAATGGCCCTTAGCATTGGACATATGTTATAAAAATTAAACTTTGCCCACACACATACACACCGACATCTCTCTTCCTCCCTGAACCCTCATGAGAGCACCCAAACACCTCAGTGTTTCACAAGGACATTATGCTAACAGACAAAGCAACTCTGGATAGGGTATCCAGAGTCCATTCCCACGCTAATGCCATGGGGTTACTTACATGCAGTCCTCAGTTTGCTCACAATCTACATTTTAAACATGAAACATTGATAAGCCTAAGCCATTGGTGTCCAGCCATATTTGGCCTTGCAAAGTCAGTTAGCATAGGAGAGATCTCGCTCATCACCATGGAACTCCGTAAGAGACCCTGTTGCTGCAGGAAGACTGGGGTTCTTAGAGGAGAGAGCTAAGCTCCCACTGAGGCAAAGGGGCTCATCTCCAGCAGATGTTTGTGACAGAGGAGAGTTGGAGCATCTTCCTTTTTAAGTCCAGCACCTCAAACACACACACACACACACACACACACACACACACACACACACACACAATGCCCCAACCCTCACACACTGTCATGGTTGAATGCCACCCACCCCCTCAGTCAATCTCAGTGCATCTGTGTTGAACTGATGGGCTGACTGGCATCTGAAGCCCACTTCTGTTGGATCATGTCAGGACAGGGTCCCTCGTTAGCCAGGATGCCCCCTCAGAAGGCCTGTAACAAGGACCTGTTAGAGGTGGCTCATGTATGATGTGTCCACACAGAGCAGTGCTATACAGTGAGGGAGTGAAAATCAGAAGGAAGAAAAGACAAAATAGGGGTGCACTAGAGGGTGGGCCACCATGTGGGACGTGGTCACTGGATGTGGGACTCCTGAAGAGCCCTGGGAAGTCAGGCTCAGAGCCAACCACCTGATGCACAGACAAACAGAAAGGACAAGCATTTATCTTGAGATTTCTATCTCCCATTGGCAAAGGGTTGTTCCATGGGGTTTCAGCTCTCTGACGCTTCCAGATTATTCTTGTGTGAGTGCTAAATCCACAGGCACGCCATGCCCTATGGAGTCAGAGGAGTGCCGAACACACAATACAATATAATTGTGTGACATCATTATAGAATTGTACATCTGAAACCTATATAAATTTATTAACCAATGTCACCCCAATAAATTCAATAAAAATAAAGTAAAAATATTTTTATTGTTGTTGACAATATTACAGATGTCCCCTAATTTTCCATCCCATTATCCATCTCATCCCAGGCCCTGCCCCACCCCAGGCTCCCACCACACTGGTTATGTATCCATTGGTTATGCAGAAATTCTTTGGTTGATCACCTCCCATTTCCCTCTACCTCCCCTCTGAAATATGTCAGTCTGTTCAATGCCTCTGGACGTATTTTGCTCATCAGTTTATTATGTTCATTAGATTCCACTTATGAGTGAGATCATGTAGTACTTGTCTTTCTCTGACTGGCTTATTTCACTTAGCATGATGCTCTCCAGGGCTCTCCATGCTGTCTCAAAGGGTAAGGGACCCTTCTTTGTTACTACTGCATAGTATCCCATTATGTAAATGTACTAGAAAGTCGAATATGTTGGTTTCTACACTATATCTTCTAGGCAGCTTATTAATTTGGGGGTTTGATTTAGGAAATATTCTCTTTGAAACAATTTGAAGTCCTGCTTTCAGCTTGGTTTGGTGAAAACCACAAAAAGGATGGGGGTTCATTCTAGAGCTATGATGCCCAGCATGGTAGCCATTAGCCTATGTGGCTATTGAAACAAAATAGACACCAGACTCCTAATAGTTAATATTTTAAGAATGTACAATATCTCAGCAATAACAGTTTGCGCTGATCATATTATTGAAATTATAATGTTTTAGATAGACTGAGTTTAAAGGATATTATTAAATTAATTTCACTTGTATCTTTTTATTTTTTTATTGTGGCTAACTAAACATTTTTTAAAAACAGGTGGGGCTCACAATATATTTCTGTTGGTTAGCACTGTCTTAGAAGTAGAATAATATAGCCAAGTATTAAATAAGTATAAGTTGAAAGTTTCACTCAGTTACTGGGAAGGCAGTCAGTTTAGAACCTGAAGCCACTCTTGTACTAAGCAGTGCTTTGCTAGCTGGGAAGTAACTCAGGCAGGAGGAGAATCCCAGGCACCAAGAAATATGGAGAGCAGGGGTGTTGCTGATCAAACAGCCTGACCAGGCGCTGGGAAGCCGGCTCTCTCGTCCTCACATTGTCCCTCAGTGTGCCCTTCAGAAAGTTACTTAGCATTTCTGGCCTTATTTACTCATCTACAAGATCAGGAATTTGAACTGCATTAACTCAAAGTCCCCTCCGCCTCCCATATTCTGTGATCCCACGTCCTCTCTGTTCCACAACACAGGGATGAGACAGGGGTATTCATCCATTACAGCTACTGACCAAACAAGAAACCTCAAACCAGGTTTGAGGGAAGGAACAAATGTTATCCCATGTTTTAAAGATAAAGAAATATGATGCTTAAACTATCTGCTACCAGAGCCCTGACATTTTGGCTTAAGAGATGAGCTACATCTGGGATTTGCTACGTTGAGTCAGCAAAGACTTTCTATTTCCTTGAAATGACTTCCTGAAGTCATTTTTCACAAGGTCCCAACTCTCTAAGATGTTCTGCCATGAAGGCCTTCTCTGTCAGCAAGCATGAAGCCTGCCAAGCCAGGCCTCCCAGACCTTCTGCCGGGTTCTCCTCTGTTCCCGTGGAGTCCAGGCCTGGGCCGTGTATGCTACCTCCCTTTGGGATGCGCAGATCCTTCCCTCTCCTCCTCCGATCACATACAATGGGTACTGTGGTCAGTCCCAGTGTCCTTGCAGAGCGAGGCACACTCTCCACATATCCTCCTGGCGAGACAGGAGACACAGGAAGTTGCTAAAACAATAGCTCTGTTGGGTATTGGAAAATAAATATGCCCCAAATAGGAAACAGAACCGCTATGATGAACAACAGAAGAGGACGGGTTTGCAGAATACAAATCACGGAGGATATGAAGTCCAAGTCTTCAGTAGGTGCCCCTTGCTGTACTTTTGGTTGGAGAGCTCACTCCTTCATGCACCCCCTTCCAGGTGCCCTCTTTGTCATGACATCATTGCAGTCCCCCGTTTTAAGACAAGTTTGCTTTCTAAACCAGAGTGAGAAACAACCAACTGTTCAGAAAGAGAAAAATCCCAAACACACATTTTGGGTGGATGTTTGGGAGAAAGGTAGAAAATAGAACTTTAAACGGTTGTAGAAGGAATGGGCCAGAGACCCAAGTTCACTTCTGAATTGGGGGAATTGTCACATAGATATTCTAGACACTGAGTACCAAGCCTCGCTCCACCTCAGTTCTGAGGACCTTGGGAAACAAGAACAAAGGCGCTGAACCCCATGCTGCTGCATCCCACCAGGTTTTCAGTGGAAAACATTAGATTATCTCTTTATTTTACTGGGGCTACAGAGAGAAATGGCCTCAGGGCTAAACACAGTATCTGGTCATAGCCACGCAGGAAATGTTGAATCAATCAATCAATCAAATATAAAAAGAAGTCATCAAAGAGCCTCATCATTCCTTGCACTCCAGCAAGTCATTTCACCTCATGCTTTAATATCTGACTTGCTGATTGTAAGCAAATATCATGTTGGGATGAAATAATATTAGTGCTGAGCTCCATATACAAAAAATGTTCCTGGGCCCCATCATTCTTGTCAAGAACTTACAGTGAGTCCTCCATACTTTCTCTCCTTTCCTTTGAGGCAATGTCTTACATTGGGAACATGGCTGCTCCATCTTAATGTCACCACTCTTGCCACACTAACCCCTCAACATTGAATCACTCACACATCCTGTGCTTTAACCACACAAGTATCAACCCTATGCAACTTCTCCTTTTTCTCTCTACTGCCTCTGTTATCAGCAACCACTAAACAAAATTACACACTCTTAATTCTTAGCCTATAGCGTACCACTCTCTAGCACTTATATTTGTACTAGAGGCCTGGTGCACAGATTTGTGCACGGGTGGGGTCCCTCGGCCTGGCCTGTAGGGATCGGGCCAAAAACAGCTCTCTGCCATTCCCTGAGGGGTCCTGGATTGTGAGAGAGTGTAGGCCAGGCCGAGGGACCCCACCAGTGCACAATTGGGGCTGGGGAGGGACCTTGGGAGGGCTCCAGGGCATGTCCGGCCCAGCTCGGCAGTCTCGATCAGCCAGACCCCAGCAACAAGCTATCCTACCAGTCAGAGCATCTACCTCCTGGTGGTCAGTGCCTGTCATAGCGACTGGTCTAACGGTTGAACGGTAGGACACTTAGCATACTAGCCTTTTATTATATAGGATGATGGGTGGTGGTTGATATGTCCATCTTACATATAAAAGTGTAAGTTTTTTGTAGAGAGGAATAGTTCCTCTTTCTCATTTTTTTAATTCTCCCTTTGTACCAGCAGATTACCATAGCACGGTGCCTTTGCCAAAGAGACCCTCAATAAATGCCTATTTATTTGTGGAACTAGGCAATGTTGCTACACTTGGACCCTGTCCCTTTAAAATGGAATTTTAATGCTGATTTTGTCTTGCTTTCCACCCTGTGCTCTATAGGTCTGCATAACTGTGTTTCTGAGAAAGTGCCATCTGCTACTGTGAATTTACAGTCTCTTTCAGCAAGTAGGGGAAGGAAACAGGACAGGGAAAGCAGAAACTAAATTTCTTCAACTGAAAAACTGACACAGCACAAATGTGCCCTGGAGAAATATTGTCCATTGAATTCCAGGTACACCTTATTTCACCCTGCTCTCTTCCTTCTGAAAGACAAGCATAGGAAAAAATATGGCTTGTCGACTGATCTCTGATTTCCTGGAGTCACTGCACACTCCTCAACCTTTCAGCTGAGTGAAATGCAGGAAACGTAGCTTGTGTCTTACTCATTCCTGGGTCCATGGAGAAACCACTCCATGGAGGTTCCCGTGCAGACATTTATTACGTTCTTGGCTAGCCTGTGGACTGTTAGGGGAGTATCAAGGATGCTTCTAAACACAGCAAGCGCTCAGAAAGTACACGAAAGTAACAGCATGTTCGGAAAATAAATCTCTCTCAATGGTCCTGTCTCAATTAAGCTTCCCCAACCATGACAGACTGGTGCCTTAAAAACAATATTAGGTCCATGTCAAATATTGTATCAAAGATGAAAAATTTGCTAAAAACCATCCTTCTCTCCATGAATATATATTTGTGAATTGTGTGTTGTAACTAAGAGCTTGTTCTCTGGAGTCAAGCCTACTGAATTTAAGTACTTTTTCTAAAAATTAATACAAAGGAGTCCCCAGGAAAAGTTCTTGAGTTCTTCAGGCCTTAGTGTCCTAATCTGTAAATGCTGCTATTAATCCTTGCCACCCCCACACCATTTGTGAAGTGATAAACCACTGGCAAGATCCCTCTTAATCCCAAAGGCAGGGGTGTTGACTTGTGGGACCTGAAGCCCATAGTTCAGTCCCCTGCCTTCCAGATCCTAACTTAATAGTCAGCCTTGCAATCACACTCTCTTCCTGCTGGAGAAGCACAATGAAAGGAGTCTTGCTTGTCTTCTAGAAGACCTTCTGTTCACTTGAACCAGAGCATCTGCTCTGGGCAGAAGAAAAGCCTCAAGAAGAGTCTAAATATCCCAAGAGTTTGAGACCAACACACCAGCACCTCCTTTTAAATACTGATTGTTACTTTCTAGGGTCAGAACCAAGGCCTGGAGATGGAGGTTGGTTGATTCCAAAACTCCATTGGCTTTGCCGTAGCACGTTCACATCTACTACTGCCCTTTGCAGAGATTCCTTGCTTTATGCAGAAGGAAATTTAAACTCTTACCTGGAATTGACCGCATTTCATAATCTAGCACCACACAGCCCCATTGCCCCCCAGTGTTATATGTAAATGTATACACAAAACATTGTATACATTTACATACAATTATATGTATATAGTGTGAGATGATCACCACAATTGGTTAACATTCATCACCTCATAAACTTATACTTTTTTCCTTGAGATGAGAACTTTTAAAATTTACACTCTTAGCAACTTTCAAATATACAATACAGTATTGTTAACTATAGTCACCATGCTGTACATTACATTCCCAGAATGGATCTATCTTATAACTGAGTTCGTATCTTTCTTTTTAATCTTTATTGTTGAAACTATTATATATGTCCCCTTTTTTCTTTTCTTTTTTTAAAAAAAAACACATTTTTTAAATTGATTTCAGAGAGGAAGGGAGAGGAAGAGAGAGTTGGAAACATCAATGATGAGAGAAAATCATTGATTGGCTGCCTTCTGCACACCCCACACTGGGGATTGAGCCTGCAACCCAGACATGTACCCTGACCAGGAATCGAACCATGACTTCCTGGTTCATAGGTCGACACTCAACCACGGAGCCACGCCAGCCGGGCTCCCCTTTTTACTTACAGTACGCCTCCACCCACTGCCCCAGGCCCCCACCACCCTATTGTCTGTGTCCATGGGTTATGCATATATGCATACAAGTTCTTTGGTTGATCTCTTGCCACCCTCACCCCTCACCCCCACCTTCCCTCAGAGATTTGACAGTCTGTTCTATGCTTTTATGTCTCTGGATCTATTCTGTTCATCAGTTTATTTTCTTCATTAGATTCCACATATGAGTGAGATCACGTGATACTTGTCTTTCTCTAACTGGCTTATTTCACTTAGCATAAAACTCTCCAGGTCCCTCCATGCTGTCTCAAAGGGTAAAAGATCCTTCTTTTTTTATTACTGCATAGTATTCCATGGTATACATGTACCACAGCTTTTTGATCCACTCATTTACTGATGGTAACTTGGGCTGTTTCCAGATCTTAGCTACTATAAAATTGTGCTGCTCTGAACGTAGGGGTGCATGCATTCTTTCTGATTTGTGTTTCTGGTTTCTTTTAAAAAAAATAATTTTATCGATTTTTTACAGAGAGAAAGGGAGAGGGATAGAGACATAGAAACATCGATCAGCTGCCTCCTGCACACCCCCTACTGGGGATGTGCCTGCAACCCAGCTACATGCCCTTGACCGGAATTGAATCTGGGACCCTTCAGTCCCCAGGCCGACGCTCTATCCAGTGAGCCAAACCAGCTAGGGCTGTGTTTCTGGTTTCTTAAGATATATTCCTAGAAGTGGGATCACTGGGTAAAATGGCAGTTCTGCATTTAATGTTTTGAGGAAACTCCATACTGCTTTCCATAATGGCTGCATCAGTCTGCATTCCCATCAGCAGTGTACTAGGGTTTCCTTTCCTCCACAATTTCTCCAGCACTTGTCATTTGTTGATTTGTTGATTAGGAGAAGTGTCTACTAGTATTTAGGTCCTTTGGCCATTTTTTAATTGGATTGTTTGTCTTCCTTTTGTTAAGTTGTATGAGTTCCTCATATAGTTTGGATATTAACCCTTTATCATCTGTATCATTGCCAAATATGTTCTCCCATACAATAGGAGTTTGTATCTTTCAACCACCTTCACACATTTCTCAACTAGTCCTAAATCCTTTATACTTAAGATTTCTTCTCTCAATAAACCTTATTTGTCTGGAATTTCACTATAAGCAGCCAGAGGAAACCAGGCAGCACCTTCAACACTTTGCTTGTAAATCCCCCTCAGCTAAATCTCCAACTTCATTCTTTGCAAGTTCTGCTTGTCACACAACTGAAGGGCACAGTCCACCAAACTTCCGGCCGCTCCATCACAAGACCTCCTTTCCTCCCGTTTCCAATTACACACCCCTCATTGCTTTCTGAGCCCTCCCCAGCAGCACCTTCAACATCCATATTTCCACCAGCATTCTGCGAATGACTGTTTATTTCTCTACCACATTTCTAAGAACAAAGCTGCCACCTCATAGAATTTTTGAGAAAGTTGCATTGGGCAATTGCATGTTAAGAGACGAGCATATATGCAGTATGATTAAGTCCGTACCTCCGAACCACTGCTCTTATTAATAGAAATGCCCTTTTAAATTTCTATAAGTGATTCCGATTCTCAGCAGAGCCTCACAGATATTGTTTAATCTGCTGTCCTGGAACTTGGGACCACACCGCTGTTTCTTAGATTTGCAATATAGTCAGAGGCCATCGGATAGCACTTGCGATGTTTACCATCTACCTTTATAGTTTGGAGCTACTGTTGGGTCACCCAGATCTGAACTACACTCAACCACGTGTGAAGAAACTCAGAATGAAGAAATGTCTGCTGCCTTCTTGAAAGTGCGGTTCGTTTGCTCTTGGCTAGGGAAGGAACAGATCCCTGACCTACGCTGTCAGCTGGATTTCAACTCCATGTCAGGCGATGCCCCTCACCCAGAAATGATGGGCACCTTCAAACACAGGTGCAGAAAATCATGTCAGTCTCAACGGCCTAATGTGATGTGCTTGCATCTGCCCTCTTCCAGGGGGTGGGGGCAGGTCTCACTCGGAACCTTTTGAAGATTGTCTCAGACGCACTCTCCTTTTGAATACCTTGTTATCACCACAGAGGCTCTTGGGGTGTAAATGATTTCCAGCCGCCTTGGCAGAAAATGGCAGCCTGCCCTGCGAGCTGCTGGTGGAGTTACTGTATCTTGTTAGTGGGGGTTGAGTTCACCAATACTTAAAAGCAACAAAGGCTAAAAGTTCCCAGATTTGTCCATTTGCTTCCTTTGAAGGTAGGCATGAGAATTTTCTCACTTTTCCTTTTGTGTCGTGAGCTTCCTGTTTTTCTTCTTTCTCTACTTTCTTTTTTAAACAATCAAGAACACAAGTGAGTGTCACCTTGGTATCTGAACGCAGAGCTCTAGAAGGCTCTTTATTCTGGGAAACACGTAGGCTGAGGGAGCGTTCCTGAAATGGAATCAACAGAACCTGTGCACGCCCAGGTGGGAAGTGGTAATTGCAGGTGCAGTTTGGTGATGGACGGGCAACTGAAGGTAATAAGCAAGCTGCACCCCTACCCCTTGGTGCTGCTCCCAGGAACTCACCCTTCCCCCCTGAATTCATTTGCATTTTTCCAGCCTGGGAGGTGCATAACAAAATGCTCTTTATATTCCACCAGGCTCCTCAGTCTGACAGGGATTTTGCCTTCAGCTAGCCTATATAACTGATAGGTGTGTGTGTGTGTGTGTGTGTGTGTGTGTGTGTGTGTGCGCGCACATGTAATCGGAGTGGCAAAGATGAGAGGTGGTGCATGCATATGGTATCAATGCTTTAAGTTGGCTCATTCAACGTAAGTATTGCTTGTTTGAAAATTCTGTCAAAATGCAGGAGTCTGAATGATTTCCAGAACTTGGGGGCCACACATGGACTAAGAAAGTGGGGTCTAGGGTGTGGGGGAGGTCCCCAGTCAGCTGTAGAGAGCTTGTCCTCCATCCCCTGGGGGAGCCAACCAATGCTCACTCGGCAATCCCTGTCTCCTCTTCACTCACTCGCCGAGCTTCTTTTTCCTGTTTGCTTCCTCACCTCTCTCACCCTGAACCCAAAACCCAAACCAGAATGGATCAGCCCACTTGGCAAAGATGGATGATGATAAAAAAGAAACAGGAAAAAAAAAGCAGGAAATGTCCAGTGTCCATTTTGTCTCCAGGTCACAGTTCAGGCAAAGTGAAATATTGCCTGGGATGTTACAGGCAAAGGACAGGATTCTGTTACGCCAACTCCTCGCAGGAGGGTGTGTCACAGGCCAGGGCGTGAGGGGTCAGCCCTTTGGGGTGCGGCTTCCTAGGGATGGGGACACAGAACAAGGCCTGCAGCTTTCCCTCCAAACCAGACAGCACATCTCACCCCACACAGGCATCAGAAAAGAGCCCTGTCTGAGCAATGGCATTGCGAAGGGCTTTTAAGAGGACCTGTTTTCTATGACAGCTCTAACAGACTATCGCAAGGCAGGTGACTGAAAGTAACACAATGTCTTCTCTTTCCTCGTGGAATTGAGTCCAGCATGGCCTCACGGGGGAACGTGGAGATTTCAGTTGGGCTTCTCTGCTTCCGGAGGCACCAGGGAAAGTGTCTCCTGGCTTGATCCAACTTCCAGAGCCCACGGCGAGCTTCGGCTCAGGTTCCTCCCCGTCCTCAAGGCAGCAAGGCAGCATCTCCAAGTACCGCCTGTTCCGGCTCCTGTTCCTTTCCCCTCGTCCATGTTACAGGGCCCTAGTGATCACCTGCGACCCACTAGAGAGTCCAGAACAATATCCCCATTTTAACACCAGCTGAAAAGCAACCCTAATGACATCTGCTGCCTTAATTCCCCTTTGCCACGCAGCATAGCATACATACAGGTTCTGGGGACGAGGCTGTGGCAACTCTGAGGGGCCCTTTTAAAAATGTATATGTTTTTATTGATTTCAGAGAGGAAGGGAGAGGGAGAGAAATAGAAACATATATGATGAGAAAGAGTCATTGATCGGCTGCCTCCTGCACGCCCCACACTGGGGATCGAGCCCGCAACCCAGGCTTGTGCCCTGACAGGGAATTCAACCGTGACCTCCTGGTTTGTAGGTCAATGCTCAACCACTGAGCCACACCGGCTGGGCTTGAGGGGCTTTTTATTCTACCCACCGCAGAAGAAGAAAAGATAACTCAGAATTCCAGACCTACAGAACAGGGAAGCATGCCAAAAGCTCTGACCACGAAGCAGGAAAAACCACAACCGACTATTTCAGCACCAGCTGAAGGACTCCACGGCTGAGAGAAGCTCTGAGAGAAACACATAATTTTGATTTAGAAAATCTCATACAGGAGACGGCTAAGCAACCGTGAGCCATGAAAGAAATAAAGGCGGTCAGAGCTCAGGAACAATTTAGAACGAAAAGACAAGAAAAGGAAAGAGGTGAGAGGGAAGTTTCAGAAATGAGCCGCCCACCGGTGCACGTGGGAGGCAGCGTCTCTGGAAAGAGGAGCATGGCTCTGCGGGTGGAGCTGAGACCTGGACCCACAGGAAGCTGAACACAGCCCTCACAGACCCTCCTCGGCAGCACACCCCTCCCGCCCCCCTTGCTGGTGCATGACACCTCCTCCTGCAAGTTCCCTCCCAACCTACTTAGGCACTTAAGAGTCTTCGGGAGGCAGGAGGGAGGGGAAGAATGCTGAGTCCGCTGCTCTCCTGAGTAGCCCCTGCCCCGTGCTGCAGGGATGTGAGGCTAGTGGTCCCTCACCCATGCACCCTCATCACTTCTATTTATTGTTATGTTTTTAATCCTCATCTGAGGATATGCTTTATTGATTTTTAGAGAGAGAAGAAAGGAGAGAGGGAAAAGGGGGGAGGAGAGAGAGAGAGAGAGAGAGAGAGAGAGAGAGAGAGAGAGAGAGAAAGAGAAACGTCAATCTGAGAGAAACATATTGGTCTGTTGCCTCCTCTATGCACCCTGATCAGGAATAGAACCCGCGACCTTTTGGTGTATGGGAAGCACTTCACCCAACTAAGCCACCTTGGCCAGGGCAATAGAGCCAGGTACTTCCCGCCCTGAGTCTAAGGCTGCACCCTGGTTTCCCAGCCCACCCCTTCACCAGAATGAGCAGGGCTGCATTCTGCAGAGGCCCCAGGCTCTCTGCTCTGGGCTCACTCAGGGCTCCACTCTCCCTGGAGGCTGAGTGCAGCAGACACTCCACAGGAAGCCAATGACAGTGCAGGGTGGGAGAGCGCCTCTCAAGCGCCAGATTTCACCTGGGATAGTTGTCTTCAATCATCTGCTAAGAAGACTAAGGCGATGAGTTTAAATGCCCAGAGGAATGTGAAAGCTCACCAATCATGAAAGCAGTCCCTGAGCACCTACTGTGTGCAAATCCCTGCCCCCAGGCCAGAAAGCAGAAATGGACCATATACAGCAAGGGCAGGAGTAGGGTGAAGGGGGCATTTTTACTTCACATTATTTAGACTAGGTCAACATTGCTGATCCAAGAAATGGGCAAGGGCATTAGGAGATTTTAAAAGTCCTAGCTTTTGGGTGCAATGACTTCAATTCTAGAAATGTATCCTACAGAAATAAATCAACTGAGGACAAAGATTTATAAATAAAGATGCTTATTACAACATCATTTAGAATAATGAAAAACTAGAAATAACCTATAACCGTAACACATTGATAATTGAGAAAAATCTGGGAGATCCATATTTGAAATATTTTGTAGCCTTTAAGTTTTATTTTTGAAGAACATTAATGACTTGGTGAAAATGAATGAAATAGGAAAAGCAAGACTCAAAAATTTCAACATATTATAATCCAAGTTTTGGTTTTAAACATATATTTGTAGAAAAAGCTATAACATACCAAAATTACAGTACTTATCTGCAATTATGACTGATTTTTTCCTTCCTTCCTTCCTTCCTTCCTTCCTTCCTTCCTTCTTTCTTTCCTTCCTCCTTTCCCTTCTTCCTTCTCTTTTTCTTTTCTGTATGTTTTCTACAATAGGCACAAATATCTTTTATAACTGGGGTGAGGGGGGAATTCCCATGTTATGATAACTGAACTGTATCACGTTATCTCACTTCCTTAATAGCTAATCAAATGAACAAAAGTATTTTAGAAAAACAAAAATCTATCAACTGCAACCAAGCAAGGAAAGAAGGAACCTAAAATCTTAAATGTACCAAGTAATGGCCTAAGAAAGAACAGACTATTTACTGCTCTTACAGAGAGAGCAGAGTTGAAGGAAGTTTGGCTCCTAATGTCACCTCCAATACCACCTCCTCAAAGTCCTATTATTTGAGGTTAAAATTCTTGTTAAAAGTCTCCCTGATTAAAAAAGAACAAAACAGAGAAAGGTATTGAATTATAGCATAGTCTTTCTCCATCCCTGACTGGTGAGGGAAGGAAGGAACTAGAAAACTAGAGAACAGGAGAGAGCAGGGCTGCCTCTGCCCAGCAGGCGTGGCTCAGTGGTTGAGCATCAACCTATGAACCAGGAGGTCACAGTTCGACTCCCGGGCAGGGCACATGCCTGGGTTGTGGGCTTGATCTGCAGTGTGGGGAGTGCAGGAGGCAGCGATCAATGATTCTTTCTCATCATTGATGTTTCTATCTCTCTCCCTCTCTCTTCCTCTCTAAAAATCAATAAAAATGTGTGTGTTGTTGTTTTTGTTTGTTGTTTTGTTTTTTTAAAAGCAGGGCTATCTCCCATCACAGGAGATAAATCTTCTGGGACTCATGTTGAACTTAACCCCTGAGAATACTCTCCTAGTTGAGTGGGAGCAATCCCAAGATTAGGCAAATGAACGTCTGTGTGAGACCTTAAAGATTGTCTCAGAGGAGAGAGCAAATCCAGGTATTCTAAAAAATTATTTTTTGGCCTGACCTTACACTGCCACTTGCTCAAGCTACTCAAAAGCAGGAGAATAGGAATACTTAGCCCTCAGCCTGTCCCTCAGAAGGAAGGAGAAATGAGAGAGGGGAGAAACAGTGAAGAAGTCACTCACACCTAGAAGTATAAGTGGAAGTTTGGGAGGAAGCTGCCTAACCATGAAAAATACAGAGAAACACATGTCAATTAGGTCATAATATCCAGCATAAAGATTACAGAAAGGTCACGGGATGGAGACTATGCATAAAGACAGAAGAAGAGGAAATTAAGAAAAATAAAGGTTATACTCGCAATGTCTTAATAGCAACTACGAAAACGTAGCAAATTCAACAAAATAAAGTCTCTAAGAGGTTAAACAGCCAAATGAGATGAACAGAGAGACAAGGGAGCTAAGGGGAAAAAATTGAGGATCAGAAGAACAGCATAATAGATATAAGAAAATAAGAAACAAGATGAATATCATCGGAAAAATCCCCCAATAACATAAAAGACAGGTGCAGATCATCACAGTGAAAGCAGACTAAGAAAACCTGAGAAGATTAAACATATTGGATTACAAAATTAAAGACGGACATGTATAAAAATAATTAGTGTGAAATAAGCCAGACAGAGAAACACAAATACCATATGATTTCACTTACATGTGGAATCTTAAAAACAAAATAAATGAGCAAACAAAACAGAAACAAACTTATAGATACAAAGAACAGGCTGATGGTTGCCAGATGGAAGGGGTGTTGGAGGGCTGGACGAAAAAAGGTGAAGGGATTAAAAAGTACAAACTGGCAATCACAAAATAGTCACAGGTTATAGAGTATATATATAGTCAATAACATTGTGAGAGAATATAGTCAATAATATTGTAATAACTATGTATCATGCACGTGGGTGCAGGGCTTATTGGGGGATCACCTCGTAAGTTGTTATGAATGTCTAACCACTATGCTGTACACCTGAAACTAATATAATATTGAAAAATATAAAAACATTTTAAGTAAAATTTTAAAAATATTATCTCTATAAAGCATGAAAACCAAGAAATAGAAGATGCATTAGTAAATATAATCTAAGAAAAGTAATTTCAACAAAAAGCAAAAGGGGCACATCATGTTACAAGAAAATCTGATAAACAACATTCATCACTAAGATATGTCCTAAAATGGAGAATAAATAGCGATATTGTTCGTCACACAAATAAGAAAAGCAGCCCTGGCCGGTTTGGCTCAGTGGATAGAGCGTCGGCCTGTGGACTGAAGGGTCCCGGGTTCGATTCCAGTCAGGGGCATGTACCTTGGTTGTGGGCACATCCCCAGTAGGAGGTGTGCAGGAGGCAGCTGATGGATGTTTCTCTCTCATCGATGTTTCTAACTCTCTACCCCTCTCCCTTCCTCTCTGTAAAAAAAATCAATAAAATATATTAAAAAAAATAAGAAAAGCAAATAATATACAAGAGGACACTATCACACTGACTTGAACCTCCTGCAGCTAATACCAGAAGACAATGGTACCAAGTTCTTAGGGCAAGACTGACCCAAAATACCAAGCCAACTAAGAGTTGTTAAGATGAAAAGGAAACCAGAAAACCTTTCAAAAGCTGAGTAACTGATGAGCCCTCCTCAAAAAGGAATTCACTTCAGTGCATTTATCTTTCATCAAATTCTATTAAAATTCACTTCACCTCGGTAGCAGTGAGGACACCCTAAAAGCCCAATCATGGTTTCTCATTACCCTTCTCTGCTAGAACTAATAATGGGTCTGTGGAAATATGGCTGAACACTGGCCTGTGGCAGGCGAAGTACCAGGCAAACCTAGAAATATCAAGTTAGAAATCAAGAAAAATCTCAAAGACTGAGGAGACGGTCCAAATGGCCCAGGCACCAGGTTGAAGAAGGTCTCCTTAGCCAAATGTGGAACAATTTGAGCATTGAACAAAAATTGTGGTAAAGAGTTATAATACTTTGAACAGAGAAAGAATTCATGGATTGATATTGATACTGAAAACAGGGGATTGAAATACTGTCTGTAAATATAACATCGCCAATGTAATAATTTACTCTGCAAGGACCCTCAGTGGTTGCTAAAAACATCACATAAAAAGTTGTGGGAGAAGAGGTTATATATATAATCTCAAAATATCAGCCCTGGGTTCACTTAATGAAAAAAGGAAAGAGATACCTTTACAATGGAGAAATCTGGTTAGTACCACCATAAGAAAGGACTCAAATTTAGCATCACTGGTAATGAGACTAACAGGAATTATGTGCCTTCTTAAGGAGATGATGAGAATTAGACATCACCCATGTAGTCCTCCTGTCCAAAACATGTAGTCTTTGGGTCTAGAGATATCCTACAAAATGATCAGGAATCTTTAAATATATCAATTTTATGAAGACTAAAGGAGTTTTAAAAAAGATGGCAACTAAAGGCAATGTGCGATTTTAAATTGGGTAAAAATCAAAACCATATAAAGAAAAAGGTATTGAAAAAATTTAGTAAGTTGGATTATGGACTATATATTAAGTAACATTATTGCACTAATATTAAATTTCCTAGTTTGATAATAAAGCATTTGTAGATTAAAAAGATCAGAGGGGAAGTTTTAGAAAAATTCCTTGGTATAGGTACAACTCTTGGATTAGCAAATCGGAAGGAAGAAGATACAAAGGAATATTTATTAAGTGTGTGTCATGAATGACATCTCATAGGGTGTCTGATTCTTTGGGGAGATACCAATGAAATAAAGGAAAGCATCTGCTCTTGATAAACTAACCAAAAAATGAGGTGACAAGACAAATGATAATGTATAAGGACATAAGAAACAACTCAAACATCATCAATAGTCATTTACAACACACGTCTTGCTAACTTTTTAAACATATAAACTTAAAAAAAATTAAAAGTATAAACCATGGGTAGTGCCCATGAACTTTGAAGTCCAGTTGGCAAGACATAATTGCACACATGAAACAATTCAAAGACAATGCAAGATACCATATTCTCAAATGCCAAATACTGTGGTTTGAACTAAAAATGTAATAGGAATTTTGGGAAGGAAGAGAGCCATGTATGATGAAGTGACTGGGAACTGGGGCTTGTGGAATTAAAACAAGTACAGAACTTCGATCTTAGTTCAAAAGCTGCCCACATGTGTACTGAGGAAATTCATTAATGGGGAATGTGTGATTAAAGCCAGGTTTTATTCATCAGAAGAGCTTTCATGCGGGTGAATTTTGAGGAACAGTTGAAAGAGAGATGCAAATTATAGGAATTATAGGACTCGCTAAATATATGTTAGAGAAAGTGACCTTAGAGATCATAATTTCAGCTTCATATGTTTATAAGGTAAGACTACTGGGCTCAGAGCAAGGCTGTAGTTTGTCAGAGAGAAGGGACAAGTGGCCAATGGCCAGAGACTGAATGGGACCCAGCAACCTGTCACGCTTTGGCAAGCCATTCAGCATTTCTAAACATCTGTGAGTGCGGGACACATTTCATCAGGATAAGGTGGGTCCAATCCCCTTCGTTTGAATCTGGGCCTCTCAGTGACTCACTTGACAAACTGAAGGCCATGGAAATGACCCTGAACCAAGGTCATTGAGACACTCGTCCTAGGAGCCCTGAGCTGCCAGGTGAAGGCCACCATGCTGTGTGCATCTCAGGCTCCTCTGAGAAGTTCTAGAGAACAAGGAATAACACAGGGAGTCAGAGAACAGCCAAGGAGGAACTTCTTATTCTGGAAGTGGCTCCCCCTGCCCCAGCTGCTCCAAATGATGCCATGTGGGCTAGAGGTGAATCACCAGTCCGAATCTGCCTTGAATTCTTGACCTACACCTCTGAGTAAAATAAAATGGCTATTTTAAACCACTGAGCTATGAAACAGTTGACGACAAATAGATAACCTTAAAACTAGCCTCTCATGTCCCCCACAACTCTACATATCTCTGCTTTTAGGAAATCCCACAAGAGAAAGCTGACAAATGCTTGGTTACAGAGGTAAGCAAGCAGAGGGTAACCAGTTGGTTGGAATAGAGTGGTAGTTTGTGGGAGGAATAATAGGAGGTAGCTGGGAAATAAGGGTGCCAAAAATTACGGTTCTTCTGTCACATTCTGAGGATATGGAACCGTATTTCTGTTGGACAAAAATAGCCCTGCTTCCCTTCCAACCATGTATTGTTTGGTGGTCTTCTCTTTGGGCCTAGTTGTCCTTTTCTGTCAGATCTGAATGGTAATATTGGCTCTTCCCACCTCAAGGAATGGTTATGATAGCAAAATGTGGCCATCCCCAAAGCTCTTCAATAACTCCCAGCTCTTCACTAACAGACACACATACGATTGTGCGGCAGGCCCTTTGTGGGCGAGCAAGGCCATGTGATTAGATAGTTGAGTTGTGAGCAGAACTAACACATGTCACTTTCTAGCCACGGCATTGAGGTGCCAGGTCTCGTCCATCCAGAGCCCTCTTCCCCTCTGGCACAGTGACCAACAACCATCAGAGTCCGGCTCCATCTTCCCAGGTTCGGGAGTAACTCTGGGGACCAAGGCTGCCTCCAACCCGCGCTGGTCATATAGCAAGAGAGAGACACAGAGACCCTGTTCACTGAAGCCACCGAGATTTCCGAAACTGCTGGTTACCGAACCAAATTGTAGCCTCTTCTGACTGATGTCTCAAAAGAAATGGAAAGTGCCATGGGAAGCAAGAAGTGACACAACAGGGTGAGATATGGTCAGTACAGGGAAGGCTTTGGCAGGCTTCTGAGTACGGAAGCAACCGAAGTATTTCATCCATCCGTCGTCTACTGCAAGCTTTCACTTTTATTTTTTTAAATATATTTTATTGATTTTGTACAGAGAAGAAGAGAGAGGGATAGAGAGCCAGTAACATCGATGAGAGAGAACCATCGATCAGCTGCCTCCTGCGCACCCGCTACTGGGGATGTGCCTGCAACCAAGGTACATGCCCTTGACCGGAATCGAACCTGAGACCCTTCAGTCCGCAGGCCGACGCTCCATCCACTGAGCCAAATCGGCCAGGGCATCGCAAGCTTTTATTGCTCCACCTTAATCAACAAGTAATCCAGCTCCCCTGAGTCAATTTTTTCTAGATATATAATAATAATAACAACAGCAACAACAGCAGCAGCAGCAACAACAAAGGAGCAGCACAAGAGCATCCCCTCTGTATCGAATATCTACTCTACGATTTCCAACCCTCACAGCTTATCAGCAGAATGGGTTTCACCATCCCTGTTTTCACAGATGTAGACACAGAGGCTAAGGCAGTTTGATACCGTGTCCTTTCTAGTTCCTTCCCATCTTTGGCTGTCCACCCAGGAAGGAAGCCTCGTGCTGGGGTAAAGAAACGGGAGGCTCTTCTCTACTAAACCCGTTACAGGATGTGGCAAATGTTCTGGACACAGCCTCTGCTGCTTTCACTGATGTTTTAAAAGGGAAGCTAAAACCAGCCGAGACAGCTCTCGGGCCAGGCATCTGGTGCCCATGTGTGGAGATGTGCGTGCTTTCCCGTGTCCTCACAGGATGGCACAGCTATTAATTGCTTAATATGTAAGAGGCAGAGGCTGGGAATAATAATCTTCAATTCCAAAGTCGGCTTGGTTTCACCTTCATGGGCCCCCAGCATGGTGCTACCCGCAGGCCTCTCGGGGCTTAAAAGCACCAACTCGGGGGGTGGGGGGTGGAGGGTGGCATCGAGGCCACAGCGCCAACCCAATGAAGTACATATGGTAAACTTGAAGGCCAAAGATGTTCAAAATACCCCCCGCCCCATCCCAAATGCTGGGTGGCTCCTCCCAGCCTGCACCCAGCATTTGCATGCAGAGAGCTTAGCTTAGAGCACTTCAGATAATGACTGCAGAGGGCCCAGGTCTGGTCTAGGCTGTGAAGACATTTGGGGGGGGTTGGGGTGAGGATGGGCGCAGTTCACACTAATGGGAGTCCTATCAGAATGACATGGATCTGAGCAACATTTCCCTGGTTTGGTCTGCACCCCCCTCTCCTTGAGACACCAACCAGGCATTCTCTCTTCCTCGGATGATCAAATCCTGGCTTCTTTAGTCTCATCCTAAGCCTCAAATGTTGCCCTCCCTTCCACCCTTTTCTTTTATGCTTCTGAAATTCTACTTTCTCCTGTGAGACATCTCCAGAGAAGGAGGCCTCCTGCTCCACAGACCTTGTCCCAGTTCAGAATTCCTCTGTTCCAACTATAAGCCTTTTCTTCCCAGAAGAACTCCCTCGAGGTCTGTGTATTACAACCTGCAACTTCCTTTGGCTCCCTGGACATCAACAGGCACTTTACTCCTTCCATTATCATGAGTTTATTGGCCCCCCCAGTGTGTAAGGCCTGTCATTGGGCAGAGGCACGAGTCATGGAGACACCATCCCTGGAGGTCTCAGTATGATGTCATAGGATGAGCTGAGACCACACCACACAGAGCCCACCTGAGGAATGTGCATCCCGGGCACGGGATCCAGGGTTCTGGAGAGTATCTTTGGGAGCAGAGTCAGATGCATGGGGTTCTAAAAGCTGGGATACTGAGATTCTCATCCGTGCGATGATGAATAATTTGGAGGCTTGGACTTCGGAGGTTGATTACAGAGTCTGAGGATGTGAGGCATGTTGAGAGGGTTTCCTGCACGACTGGAGGCTGTAAGTATGGGAAAGTGAGGCGGTAAGGCACTGTCTTGCCTTGTCTGCAGATGGAGAGGTTATGGCAGCCGGGGAGCTTGCTGAGATTAAAGGCTGAGGCTGGCCAGTCACACCCCCACCTCCAAGGGAAGGGGCTGACTCATGAGTCCATGCTGAACGTGAAGCCTGTGCGTGGTTGGTCTCATCACCGCTGAGCTGTCCTATTAACCAGCCATCTGGCTTTCACTAAGTCCTTATTTTCTCCAGGATTCAGTTTCTTTCTCTGTAAAAGGAAGTCATAATGTGTTTCTCCAATGGTCAGTATTCTTTAAATTGCAAGGGAAGCATCTCTAACTAGCTTAGGCAAAGATAAAATTTATTGGCTCATGTAAAATCCAGGAGTTGCTCTGATATGTGTGTGTGTGTGTGTGTGTGTGTGTGTCTGTGTGTGTGTATCTGTCTGTCTGTCTCTCTCTCTCTCTCCTTTATTCTCAGGATACTTCTGTATATCGAGGCCTATGGTATCTCTAACCTCAGTAATCCCTACAGAGGAGCAAGAGACTAGCTTCCCCAAAGATGCAAGTCAAGTCCTGGGACTGAGTATCATGGATTGGCTTGGGTCATGTCCAACCTTGACTTACACACCAAGTGTAGGAAGGTAGAATACACTAATTGGCTTGGCCCAAGTCCTGTGCTCGTTTCTGGATACATCAGTGTGTGGGGTATGAGGAACATACAAGAGATATTTGAGACGCTGCTATGAAAAAGAAAAAAAGTATGACAACGTGGCAATACAGCTTACCTTTCCAGGACAAAGGGCGGCTAATGGCCACTGCATACTCAGCATGTAACGAGTTTAACGGTAGGTCCATTTTAATAAATGTTATTACTTAATCTGCATGACAACTCTACAAAAGGATATTATTATGAACCACCACAAGTGAAATATAGGAACATGAACACTCCATCTCAGTATGTTCATGCTCGTCTTTTAGTTTACATTTCTGGATGTCTATTTTGTCCATTTCCTGCTTATTTTCACCTTAGTGGTGTAAGGAGGGACCCTCAGGAGGAAGGGCAGGAGCCTGTGAAAAGTCAAGACCTTCCTCTAACTTGTGGAGCTGAGAAAGTGTTAACACAGGCGGAGTTTTGACTGGAAACGAGAAGTGATGAGAGAGGTATGATGGGATGTGACCATCGTCACTGCAAACCGACCTCGGGACAGTGGTACCTACAGTTTCCCTGACATCACCTGCCTTCTGCCCTCCAAGGACATTTCCCTCATGTGGTCACCATATTGAAGCCCAGTATGATCACGGAGGCCCTTCAGGTTTGACCTTCACTGTGCTCAATGTCCATGTCATTCATTCCTTTTCCACTATTTGTCCAATACTGGCCCACCTTCCAGCACCCAACCCTGGCCATGCCCTCCCTTTTCTTTTCACTCACACCTTCCTCTGTGCAGCCGAACATTATCACTCAGTCCTAGTTTCTCCATAAAGTCTTCCCAGAGACCCGCCTTCTAGAACTCTCTAAACGAGTGGTTCTCAGCCTTCCTATTGCCGCGATCCTTTAATACAGTTCATCATGTTGTGATGACCCCCAACCATAAAATTATTTTCGTTGCTACTTCATAACTGTAATTTTGCTACTGTTATGAATTGTCATGTAAATATCTGATACGCAGGATGTATTTTCATTGTTACAAATTGAACATAACTAAAGCACAGTGATTAATCACAAAAAACAATATGTAATGATATATGTGTTTTCCGATGGTCTTAGGCGACCCCTGTGAAAGGGTCGTTCAACCCCCCAAAGGGGTCGCAATCCACAGGTTGAGAACCGCTGTTCTAAACTATAAATTGCCTGTGACGCTTCTTCCTCTCCTGCCTTGCACATTAGTGCTCATTTCCCCCAGTGATAACGGGTCTTCACGAGTCAATCAGGAGCTCAGTCCTGGCATCCTCTTCCACATCCTGCATCTCTGCCTCCTTCACAGCGCCCAGCGCGCAGGCCCGGAGGCCTCCGGCAGGTGTGCGATACTCTGTGAGCACCTCCCTACCCACACAGCAGCGCTGGCACTGGGCTGCACCTACGTGCCCTGCGGGAGAACGCAGACCAGTTCGCTGAAAACAACTGGTCGAGGCCGTTCTTTAAAAAAGAAAATCAACTCAACCATTTGTTTAATTGAATTAACTGGTTAATGCAGTTGTGCTTATATGGAACCGAGTTAAAAGGAAATGACCTCAGTAGTGTTCGTGTCAGAGAAAGATTATTTCAAATTGGCAACTGGCAGTGGAAACTATTCCACGTCGCAGTGTGCGCTCTCCCCTTCGGGGCCTGGCTGCTTTACTGTGGCAGGGCTGCTACGGGCCTGGCTGGAGTGACCCCAGGGTCTGCACCGCCGAGTCCAATGGCCCTGGGGTGTTCCTTCTCTGTCCAGACTCACAAAGCTGAATGGAGACTTGTGTTTTGCACGTTTAATAAATAATAACAGAAAGAATTCTGTGCTGTTCACTGAATGTTTTCATGAGAAAGCTTTATCTAATTAACCCACTATCGTAAAGCTATGTTACATAATTCATGTGCGTTTTACTTTTACAGCCTAAGCCCCATGTCTGTGGGAGGGGGAAGCACATTCTACAGGATCAACAGCTTGCAGTTTGGTACAGAGGGGCCTTGAGAGAAAAAAACACACACCATCTTTGCTTAAATGTCTACAGATTAGCCCCTCTCCTAAGCCCTTTCTCCATTTATCCTGCTCTGAACATAGTAAAAAGCTCAGTCCTACCCACTGGCAAATGCACAGGTCAACTCTCAGAACCCAGGGGGAGGGGCCAGCCACCGGGCTGGTTGGACTATTGGTACCATGGTGCCCACCCCCAAGGTCAGCCCGGCTTCCTGGCAATGACTGGCTGCCTGGCTGACAGGAAAGAATAGGAGCCACGTCCCTCTGGCCTATTTCATCCGACTAAACCCTCCTGTGACTCTGAGGCTCAGAGTTACTGTGGGACGAGCACAACCAGGAGCCACCCCAGGGGGTGGGAGGCAGTGGGTCTGAACAGGACAGAAGGGGCCAGACGTGAGAATCCCCATGTGTGTGTGCGTGGGAGCGCTTCAGACAGAGGGTGGCGAGGGAGTGACGGTGCATGTGCGGAAGCAGTCACGGAAGGCCAGGCACCGTGCTGGCCACCAGGGTGGCCCCATTCGGCAGCAGCAGGGCGCCGGAGAGGAGGGGTGGATAGGAGCGAGGCTGCAGGGAGACCACAGGTCACCAGCGAGCAAGGGCTGGGTCCCAGGGAGCTCTTAGAACAGCACCCGATCAGCTGGCAGAGCTCTAAGGACGACGGAATGTGGGTCTGCAAGGAGGAGCACCGAGACCAAAGGGGACGCCCGCCCGGCAGCAGGCGCGGCCAGGGGGCCAGCGAGGGGCTCTCGCAGCCAGACGCACACTGGCCAGGGCTTTTAAGCCGAACCTCATCTGTGACCTTTACTGACGCTCTGCTCTGTCCTCGGGGCCCCCAGACCTACTGAGCAAGAGTCCCTGAAAGTGGGGAAATGCTTAGACAGGTCTTACAGTGCTGGGTAGGGGATTCTCGGGCAAGCCCCTTGCTGAGCGCCTTTGCCTGAGCAAGCTGCAGCGCTGGCCAGAGCAGAGAGAGCGGTCCGAGCAGGGAGTCTAAAAGCCTGAGCAATGGCTTTCTGTGCTGCCCTAAGGAATTTGAACTTTTATCCTGAAAGCGATGGCAAAGCTTGAACGGATTTTAATTAAAAATTCATAGGAGTAGGTACACGTTTCCAAAAGCTTGCTTTGGCAGCCTGGGGAGGAAAGGGCGTGGGGGTGGGTGTGGGGGTGGAGGGGCCAACACAGGAGGTGCCTGCAGTGAGCTTGGCAGGAGGCACCCCGAGAGCCAGGAAGAAGCAGCAGGGACGGCATGCTCACCACCTGGGATGTGAGTGTGAGAGCAGGATCGGAGTGGCCTTAGCAGTGCCCTGGAGAAGAGGCCATTCAGGGGGACGTGCGGGCTCCCTTTTTCTTTGTAACAAACTACCGCCAACCTCGTGGCTCACAACAACACGTGTTCATTAGCGGGTGGGCCTGGAACTCAGAAATCCAAACTGTGTCGGCAGGGTGTGTTCTTCTTGGAGTTTCTAGGAGAGAATCCACTGCCTTGCTCACACTTCTGGAAGCTGCTGGCATTTCTTGGCTCACGGCCCCACCGCACTCCTGGCTCCGTCTCCATCCTCACAGCTCCTCCTCTGGCTCTGACGCTCCTCCCTCCTCTTTCATCTTGTGCCTCCATCACAGAATCCCTGAGATGACGTCAGGCCCACCTGGGCGGTCTAGGTCATCTTTGCATCTCCAGATGCCCAGCCACACTGCAAAGCCCCTTTTGCCGCTAAGGGAACCTGCCCACAGGTTCCAGAGATGCGGACATGGACGCCATCGGGGGCCACGATCCTGCCCAGCGCCAGCGGGTTTAGAAGGGGAAGGTGGAGGCCTGGGGAGATGATTTCCGTGTGAATGTGCTTCGGGGGGTGAAACTGTCCAGTCTGTGACTGCACCTCGGAGCTCTGAGACTCGGGGTGGGCTCTCCGGTGGAGGAGGGCCTTTCTGAGTCATCGGCAGGGAGTGGAGTAGCCCCCCGTTTGCCTGAGGCTACACTGCGCCATGGAGGTCGGAAGTCAGAGCCTCGGTGACACCGAGGTCTATGTGGCAAGGAGGGCAGACACTGGCCAAGGGCAACGAGCAGAAATAGGCAGAGTTGGGGAATAAACCCCAAAACTGAGGGGGGGAGCAAAAAAGAAGAGGAGATGGAATGACATCCGTGCCCAATGCCACAGACAGGACACAGCAGACAACAGGGAGAGCGCACATGGGGGCTTTGGCGGCGCGGAAGTCACAGGGGGACCGAGAGAGAAGTTTCAGGAAAGGTTTAGGAGAGGAAGTAGATTGCACGGGGTAACAGGTACAGAGTGGCGAGCGGTGAACTGCGAGAAAAATGAGCAGCAGACTCCTCTGTGCGATGGTTAGGAGATGTTTTAAACAGAAGAGAAGTATAGAAAGTGATGTAAGAAGCACCCACTGAACAGCTTTTTCAAAGCTTAACATTTTGCTTTATTTGCTTCATATTCTTAAAAAGGAAACACAGCTCACCCTTGAACAACACAGGGTTGAACTGTGCTGGTCCACTGATATGCAGAATTTTTCAATAAATACTGTAAATGTATTCGCTCAATAACTTTTTATTTCCTCCTTTAGAATACAGTATGGAACACCCATAACATGCAAAGTACGTGTTAGTTGACTAGTTGTGTTATCAGTAAGGCTTCCAGTGAGGGGCGGGCCTCTCAGTAGGTAAGTTCTGGGGGAAGTTAAAGTTACAAGCTGCTTTTCAACTTTATGGGGACGGGCGCCCCTCACCCCCACATTGATCAAGATCAACTGTAATATACACAGCCGCATGGAAACGCCCAGTTTTCTTCTTTTTCCCATTCCCTTTCCTCCGGCACCAGGGGCTCTACCATCCTGAGAGTTTGGGATTAATCATTTTGTGTTTAATCCTGTTTATAAAACTCCTACATATGTAGTGCATCAGCTCATGTTTGTTGACTATTTGGGGTTTTTTTTTCCTAGGAGTGCTCAGTTCTTTTCTTCTATTTTCCTAATGAGTTGTATGTCTCCTTTGGATTGGGGTTTAGATTTCTAAGGACATTTTGAATATCCTCACTCCCGGGAATGACTAGGGTTCACTCTCAGGGGGGTGGCGTTGCTAAGGCCTACTTTATGTGCCTGAGGTTGGGAGCAGTCAGAGTACAATGTGCGGTCTTGGCCTTTGGTATCATTTCCCAATTCATCCGCATGTTTTATTGGGCCCTACAAGTTGTGGTCCTACACCGGGCTCAGCGTTTACTTAGCACTCCCGCAGTTAAAGGCCTGCATCTCAGAAAACCCATGTCCCAGGCAAACCAGGCCAGCTGGTCACTCCACCTTCCACAGTGAATCCCCCTGCACACAATCTGGTCATCATTATGCACAAAGAAGAAATCCTAGATTCTCACGATGCTCAGGTTCCCAATATAAGAGCAGGATTGTTGACCGCTAGCTCAGCCCCCTAGATACTAAACGTCAAGTGGACAGCAAAGAAATGGGCTCTTTCAAAATTAATCCCCCGAGACCAGCACGTATTGGTCGCTCGAATACGTAGGTTTTAGAAGAAGGAAGGAGGGAAATGCATCCGATGGGCTATTTTTCTTTCTTCCAGCTGTGCCGGGCGTTTTGACACACTGTTACCTGCACCAGGGCCAGCTCCGAGTTCAGGGAAGTCACTTTCCAATTCCTCGATGAGGCACAAGAGCAGAGACATGAAAGGATGTCCCTGTTTTACCCAAATGAAGTTTTTTTTTTTTAAGGCATATAATTGGCAGAATAAATTCCGTCTTTGGAATTTGGTCTGAAACCTTGCTAGTCTCGAATTCTACTTCTCCATTTTTCCTGGCGACATCACACTGAAATCTGATTAGCACCAGATTACGGGCCGGGGCAGCTTCTTACAGAGCCTCACACACCAAACCCTGGGCGGCGCTTCAACGGCGCTGGGGGATGTGGGGAGTGGGCTCCCCCAAAAAGCCGGGGAGCGGGCCGCTCCGAGGCAGCAGCGGAGGAGTTAACTTGTGACAATACTTGTCCAAGTCTGGAAAGTAGAGCATCTGCTACTTGGCCTCGAAAGTGAAACAATCCAATAATTACAGTCCTGGGTGCTTTTTTTTCTACCTCAGGAAACATTTTGCAACTAACTAGCAATTTCCAAAAATATGGCTCAAGCAACACGTCTCCTATCTCTGGGTGTGGGAGAGGGTGTGAGCTCTAACAGGCAGGGGCTGGTTAGCTGGGGGGTGCTGGCAAGGTGCTGCCGAGGACAGCTTAAATCGGGTGAGCATGTGGGGTGAGAGCGGGGTCTGGGGCTCTGAAACCGGCCTCCCCGAGAAGCCGAGGCCCCATTGCCAAGGAGTCTAGTTAGGACAAATCACCAAGGCAGCCAGGGTGGGCAGGCACAGAGGCCACAGGGAAGGATAGCAAGGGAAAAGCTTGGCATTTTCATACCCCTCTCCGGGGGCTGGGATTTTGCTTTCCGTTTTTCAGAGATCCCAGGTTTTTGGAGTCAGTTCAGGGAGAAAGACAAGAATTGCAGGTGATCCGCCTACTCATCACTATAAGTAGCAGGTAGCCAGGTGTGAGGACGATACGTGCTGCCATGGCTCACGGCGCCTGGTGGGGGGGGGGGGGGCACCAGCAAGGCAGGTATCCGCTTTGCTTAAATCAAAGGGAAAGAAACATTGAAAGTGGACTTGTACTCACCTCTGCCTTGGCGTCAGGCTGGAAACCACTCGCAGGGATCCTGTTCCAGGTCACGTGAAAGACGGGAGCTTGTTTAGTGACCACAGAATTGAGTTCTCTTTTGATTTCAAGAGCTTGTATCCAATAGCGGTGGTTCGTTTGCAAATTTCAGTGAGCACCAGAATCAGCTGTGAGCTCCTTGAAACCCCAGATTCCCAGATTCAGCGGGCAGTTGCCTCTTCCAGGGAGTGCGCCCTGATACGTAAGGCCTCGCCTCTGTGCTCCCAGAAAAGTCAAAAGCAAGAGGCTTGTCTCTCTGTCTTCCCCCTGGCTGATCATAGACTCAACAGACACATTTGGGCCACGGTGTGTGGGACTCGCTGCACAGGTTCACAAGGTGCAGGAACCTGCACGGGGAGCGAGGGGACGTGACTTTCAGGTCTTCGGCTTTCCTCGGACCCATCCTGCCTGTGCAGGTGCCTGTCTGCAGCCATCGCTTCCCAGCTCCACCCTGACATTTCGCTCAGGAAGTAGAACCCTTCACCCTGTCACATCTTCCCTGGTGCCTGGCCCCGGAGTGTGGGAACCTGCAGAGCAGGACAAGAGGGGAAATGGAGAATACAGGGTTCCTGGGGAAGGGTTTTGTGAGACAAACGCAGGGCATGTCAGGAATCAAGTATGGCTTTGCACCTTTTTTTTAGAACTAAAATTCATGGGAGACATGGTTGTTATGGGGACACTTTTATTGGAATTAAAAAAATAAAATTGGATTTTTTTTTTTCTGAAGGTAAGTTTGCTTTGCCTGGTGGATTTTACGGTAAAAGTGGGCTTTCTTAGCTGACAGCCTCATGACTTCAGAGAACTGAGGCTGCCGCCACCACACAGCTCCTTCCAATCTCCATGCTTATGGGAACAAGCTTTCCCGTGCATGTGGCTATTAAACCAAAATAGGGAGTAAATCGGTGCTGAATACTCCCTGTGTGTGTGTGTGTGTGTGTGTTTTGAACACCAGGGTCTTATGGAAAGATACATAAAGCTATTGACAAACCCCTTTACAAACCAGGCGTCTCCAGTTCTGTGCTTTCCCCACCACTGAAGGAGACCCAGGCAGCCCTCGCTGGAGAGAGAGAGAGAGAGAGAGAGAGAGAGAGAGAGAGAGAGATCCCACCACAGATTGTCTCCCCCATGCACCTGACTGGGGTGGGGAACAAAACCCGCAACTCAGGTACCTCCCCTTGACCCAGGAATCAAACCCATGACCCTTCAGTGGGAGGGCTTATGCTCTAACCACTGAGCAACTGGCCAAGGCAGGAGTAGTCACCGATTAAAGCAATAAGTATTATTCATTCACAGACACAAGAAAATAGAAGGGAAAAGCTTCCACCTATTTCATTGGAGATACTTTCCCCATTTATTTTGTTTTTTACATTTTATGTCTAATAGTTTTTTAAATCAATTATTTGTGCTGTATTTATGTTTTGCTTAGTTGTGCACTAATAATAATTGTAATTGTAGCTCAATTCAGAATAATTGTATTATAGTATTAGAGCATTCTGGTGACAGAAATAAAAATAAACTTTAATTGTATGCATATTTTTGATGCGGATGTGTTTGATCGGGTGATAAATACTTTTAAGTATAAAAATATGTTCCATTAGGAAAAAGTTATGTGGCAGAACTTGAATGGAAATATAGATTTAAGGAGGAAAGGCATGATGTGAAATTACCTTGAGTTGAATGAGAGCTTGTTGAACATTTTCCGAAGGGATGGTGGTGGGTATGAAATTGCTGTTTCATTTCAATTTCAACAGATAACTTACTAGTAAAAGTTGCTCATTCCCAAAGTGCCTATATTTCCAATAGGTTAGAAATGTTGTGCTTTCAGACCATTTTAAACTTAGGACCTGGAGTTAGGGGATTCCAGATGCCTCTGACCCGCGGGCATGAGGCTCTGACTGAGGGACGGGGCCCGGGGAGGCCCTGCTGGCTCTTTGGGGAACGACCCTGGGACCAGCCCGCGGTCACCACTGCAGAGAGTGGGGAGCCAGGGAGAGAGGCTGTGCTTTGGGGGTGGGAGGAAAGCCTCGTGTTTCTTCCAAAGAGTGGGACTCAAGCTTCAACCCAGACCCTCCAGCATGGTTTTTCTAAATCTTCTCACTCCATTTGCATAGAGCCATGAATTTGGGGGGACGGGGGAGTTTTAAAATGGATACTGTTTGCAGCCTCCTGAGAGCAAAGTGTGGCCACGTGGTCTGGTCTGACCCAGCGACACAGACAGGAGGTCACAGACAGGAGGGGCCGTGACAGCGCCCGGGGCCGGGAGCCTTTCGGGGGCTGTGGGGCCCTTTGCTCCCCACTCTCCACCCCTCCTGCTGCTGGAGAGCGGACTCGGACTCGGGCCAGAGCCGGCACCATGAGAGCCCTGGGATGGACAGCACGCACAGGGGAGCAGAAGAGTAGGGGAACGGGTTCCCCACATGCTGGCCTGTCCTCCCAGCCCGACTGCCCGACTGTAGACCCGATGAATGGGAGAGAGAGGTGACCCTCAGTGTTTCTTATGCCCCGTTAGCTAGTGACTGACAGTCACAGGAACTCAGGGACCCACCTCTGCAGCCCAGGACCACGGGCTCCCTCTGAAAGAAAGAATTCTCTTCTGGCGAGTCCTGGGGGGCCGTTTAGGGAGGAGTTGCCTTTGTCCATCTCGTCCCTCAGACCCCTTTCAGGTTGTAAGTGTGTGAATGTGGTTATTAACTACTCAGCGGCCCAGCGTTCCTGCTGCTCACCCACCTGACTTCCTGTTTAGTCTGGCATCAGCACCTCTGGGGTCCCCTCCACCTGGCCGGGGCGAGGGTCCCACAGGGAGGCCTGTGGGCCGCATGACTTGGTGTGTGTGTGTGTGTGTGTGTGTGAACCGGGCAGTGCTTAGCACAGACCTGGCCCAGCCCCTCCCCAGGCAAATTCAGTCAGAAGGAAGGAGGCAGGCGATGATTCCTATAAATCTTCTCTGGTGGTTTTAATGTGCAGCCCAGCTTAGCACCACTGTCTGGGAGGGAAGTCTTCCTCAAATCCTTAGCCACACTGCAAACCCCAGAAGGTCACTACATTCACTACATTGTGGGAAGAATTCCCGGTGGCCGGACAGGGGGGTGCACCCGTTTGCCCATCACGGAGAAGGACCTCATGGGAAGAGCTCTCGGCGTTCTAACACGTTCCCTGTTGGAAAGCGTGTCCTGCCTTCGTGTCCTGGGCCTTCCTTCTACAGCAAATCACCACCACCCAGTGACTTCGTGTGCAGCTGCGCTCACAGGACCCGGAGTCTGAGTCAAGGGGCTGGCTAGGCTGCAGCGCCCAGTTATTTAATCAGACACGCACGTAGCGGTGCTGGGAAGGTGCTTTGTGGATGTGATGAATACCTGCAGTCGGGGGCTGTAAATAAAGGAGACGCCCCTGCTGGTGTGGGTGGGCCTCCCTCTCACTTGAAGGCCCCTAAGAGGAAACCCAGGTTTGCAGAGAGGAAGGCAGTCTTCCCTGAGACGGGCGCCAGCTCCTGCCCGGGCTGCCAGCCTGCTGGCTGGCCCTGATGTCCTGAACTTTCCCGGATGCCCCGTCTCTCACAGGAGGACTAGGGGGGACCCAAGGGTTCCCCGTCTCCAGCTTCATCAGAGTGTCCCCATCCTGATAGAGTCCCACCCCGGAACCCAGTCCTTCCCCATCCGTGCCCCAGTTTAGCAGAGGAGACCCCCGGGAGAAGTTGGGAGTCCAGTGTGCTTTGCGACTCAGGGGTGGGCTTCTGTCTGTTTTTCAAATGAAATCAGACAATAACTTTCCCTCAGGAGAGCAGAAGCAGTGTGAGATCCCTTATGCAGACGTTGAGCCGGGAATTTAAAGCCTTTAGCTCGCCCTGTGTTTTCCCTAGTTCTCTAGCACAGTTAGAAACAGCCTGCCAAGCCCGTTACCCCCTTATTTTAAGCAGGTGGTCTCTGCCAGCGGCTACCGAGCCATCCGGAGCGGCCTGCAGCTGGCTCTTGGCTTTGGGGGCCTCTAAGTGACCATGTGCGGAACCTCCTGTCTTTGCAGTCCATGGATGGCCAATGCTGCTTCTTGCTGGAAACGGGGTCGTCAAAGTCCCTAAATCTAATCAGATCACAGAACCAATTCCATAACAGGCAGAACCAATCCACAGAACTCAGCCTTCATCCCCTGTTTTTCTGGAACACTCTCCGGGGAGCTGGGGAAGCCATTCTCTGTGCAGCCATTATTCTCGACTCTGCCGCCTCCCGCTGCCCTGTCCTATGCCTTCCTGGGGCGGAGCAAGCACAGCTGGGATCTTCACCCATGAGCAAGCGGGGACCTGTGTCACCTCCTGCATCTGAGAGCCACACCCTGGAGGAGGGACTTCTATAACGCAGACCAGAGCCAATCCTTTCCTCCTTAAACCCCTGGGGGCTCCCATTGCCACGGGACAGTCCAAATTCCTTATTGGTATGAAGACCTCTGCCCCCTCTCCCGCTGACACCTCTTCCTGCAGATGCCCGGAGTTGTTTGGTGCTCCAAGGATGGGACTTGTGCACCACACTGTGCCTTCAGTTTTCTTCCTCATTTTTTTGTGTGTGGAAATTTCTTTCTTGTTCTCCAAGATTAATCACAATTGCTATGCTTACTGTGCGGTCTTCTCTAGCTACTTTCCTCTGCTTCCTCAGTCCCCAACCCTCTTCTGTCCCCCGGAGCGCTCTGGGCCATGTCCACCAGCACACATGTCAGTTCTTTCTCTCTCCTGCTCCCCTTCCACCAAGATTGTGGCCCTCCTCCCTGCCCCCTAGCTCTCTCCTCCCTAGACTGTCACCTCCTTAGGGGAGGGTTAGACCTTGGTCACTGTTGTCCATCCAGCAAAATATTTCTCCTTGCAAGGTCGCTGGGCACATTGGAAGGAAGCCTGCTGTTCGCCCAGGTGGGCCATGGCTTTGTGGCCTCAGGTGGTGCGGGGGGGGGGCTCTCAGATAGCTGAGAGCCGGCGGGAGGGTGAGCGTCCACATCTCCATCACGCACCTGCTGGCACTGGGTGCTGCAGAGGATCAACTCTGCACGCTCTCTCCCCAGGGAGAGTGTCTGGCCTCGCCAGGGCCTGTGCCACCTGCTCTCCCGCATGGTCTCGGGCACTAAATGCAGACTGTGGTGTCAGATGGGTCTGCATTTAAATCCCATCGTAGCCACTGACGGGAAACGTGATCTTAGGGACTTCTTCTGATGTGTCTGGGCCTTGTGTTTCTCTGTAAACCTCATTGCATTACTGGGAGAGTAAACAGTTTATGAATTGTAATATCTACATCCCATGGCAAGATTTTATTGATTTCAGGATCAGAAGTCAATGACCTGCCTTCCACGCTGACGCATCTGCCGCTTACCTAACGACTCTCCTAAGCCTCCGTTCCTTCATCTGGGACCTGGGAATACTGAGAATTCCCAGCGAAAAGGATTGTGTGGATTAAGTAAAATAAAGCAGAAAGTAGCTTTGGAGGAGAGAGAGATTGTCTTTCTTGATTCTTTATGAGTTAGTTCATTGAGATATATGCCCCTCTTTTTTGCATTTTTAAATTATTTTTGTTGTTGAAAGTGTTACTGATGCCCCCTCTGCCCCCTTCCTCCCCATTGTCCCTCTCCTCGCTGTTCCTGCCCCCGGCCCAGGCCTTCACCACCCTACTGCCTGTGTCCACGGGTTATGCTTGTCTGCACACATGTTCTTTGCTCAGTCTCTTCCCGCCTCCCGCCTCACCCCCTTCCCTCGGAGATTCCTGTGTGTTCATGCTTCCAGGCCTCTGGGTACTTTCTGACGTGAATGATGGTCTAAAATAAGTGCTCAAACATTCCAGTGTTTTCTCTTTTCCTGTATACTTGTTTGTATGCTTTATATCTGCAAGAGATTTTTTTAGGTTCTTGTGAAAAAAGTTTGCTTTCTTCCTGGTACCCAACACAGTGGTGCTGTCCTATGCTCTGTGAGCCCCAGATGTTGGTAAACTGTTTGTTTTTGAAGGGGGCGGGATGATCTGGAGCAGAATCCAGACAGTGGAACTGATGTGTTTCAGCTGAAGATGAAGGCAGGGCTCTGGGGGGAGCAGAGGCTCAGGAACGGCAGCTCTGGGGGAGCTGTGCTGTCTGGTCGGGGAGAGTCCACGGGGCTGGCTCAGCAGAACACGTTAGGGAGGGTGATGGTGGCCGGCAAGCGCACAAGGGGGGCCATAGTCCCGATTAGAAAGGACAGTGGACACACTGTGGTCCAGCCAGCGGCCCCTCCCAGCAGACAGCTGTGGGCAGTGCCATGTCCACGGGCCCGACGGCCAGCAGCCCTGCACTTGCCTCTGATGCCTGCCCCCGTCACTTGCATTGACCACAGCCCTGGGGACCTGTCGCCCTCTTTCTAAGGTGTGGAGGCCCTGATTTCCTAGGTTTGCCGTGAGGCTTAATTAAATGACGTCTGGAAACAGAGCTGTCAGGCCGAGCCTCTGTTTGAACACCTTCCTTATGCAATCGATCGTTCTGTCATGTTAGATGTTCCTCCCGCTTGCCGGGTGGGAGTTCCATTCCTGCAAGAGGAAAAGGAGGTCACGGTGGCTGTGGGGAAAGCACACTCCAGATGACTTCTCCCATCTCCGCGGGAAGAGGTGGGGGCCAGAGGTTGCAAACAGAGGCCAGTACTGCCTATAATTTGAGCATAGCCACCTACATTTACATGTCATCCAATCTCTGTGTAATGTGTTCTTTTCTGGGTGGTGATATTGGGTGACGCGGACCACATACATTATAATATTGACTCCCAGGGTCATGAGTGAGGTTAAGGGGCTGGTTCCATAGCATCTATTGATAAAGGGTATGATGAGGGTAGGGCCCTGACCAGCTAGCTTATACTGTGCTAGTGGGAGAGGAAGTTTTTCTCACCTCCCTGATGTTCATGGTGGTCAGTGTGATCCCAAAGCCTTTTAGAATGAGGCTTGATAGAAATTAATGATGTAGTAACATTAGCATTGCCTCGCCCCATGGGGTACTTTTTCCCAGTTGCCGTTTGCTTACCACACTTTGGGGATCCACCCCCGACACATCCTGGACTCTGAGGCCTACACCTCTCACCAACAAGAGTCCCTGGGCCCCACCCTGCACCTTTCCCGTCCCCTCAGTGTTCACCTCCTCCAGGAAGGCTTCCGGGCATGAGTCCTCTCCCTCCCTCAGCCTGGGTCCGATGCCCCAGTGTTCTCTCAATCATCCATATGTCCAGCTTCCTCACTGTGGACTACAGGGCAGTTACATGTGCCCTGTGCCAGTGGCTCGCACATGCCCGTGGTGGTGCAGCCTGTAGGGCAGGCATGGCATGGTGGTGGCAGAATTGCAAAGGGTTCCTGGGCGGGGAGTGAGGAGCTGGAGAAGGACGTGCAGCTGCACGGGGCCTCCCTCGCCTGCTGTCATACAGGAGGCTGGCCCAGGACCCTGCAGACCCCCGTCATCAAGAGGAAGGCGCAGTTGCTTCCACTGTCCCTCACCCGCAGGGCTTTGTGCACAGGCCCTGGATCATCCTGTGGACCGAAAGGTGCGCTATGAGTTTCTAGATCCTGGCTGAGAGATGGGAAAGGCACAAAAATTTGAAAAGGGCATTGTCGCGATTTAAGCTCCCAAACCCGAGTTCCTGTGAGCTTACTCCCTAACAGTGCAGAAAGCAGTGCCGTTGTTTCAAACCCATTGCCTGCCCTGCCTGTCTAAACGCACGTCACACCTCAAGGTGACTCGTCCTGTCTCCTCTGGGACCTGCCCAGCGCCTCTCCGGCCCTGGCCTCCTCTGTCCCTGCCTCATGGCCATTACTGTTGCTCACACAGATTCATGTGCCTTCCAACTGGGCTTCTTCCAAGCAGGGGCTGCTCCCCGTCTCTCCCCAGTGCTTTCGACCCGATCAGCACTGAGTAGTAAATGCATTGCTGAACCACGCCGGTTTCCTACTTAAATCATGCAGTTCGTAGGGGCTGTAGGTTTCCCCTTACTCCCTTTCTGTTCCTTCCTGCCTTCTTCCTGCTCCATACCTGCTGCCACAGAGGGTGGGTCTCTGAGAGAAGGCAATGCCGGGGTGGGGGTGGGGTGGGGGTGGGGGTGTTGTAAAAGGCGAGTCAGCCAATTTTGCACTGTGGTTTAGGGAGGGGTGTATTCACTTCCATCAGACCCCGAGACCATGGGGTACTGTGCAGGCTCCACTCTGCTGGCCGCGCTCATGCTCCAACTCAGAGTGGGCCAGACCAGAGCTGGATGGGGCCCTAGGCTGCATGCTGCCCGGGAAGAGGAAATGCGGCCAACTGGAGAAAGCGAGTAGAAAGTGCCACGTGAATTCCGTGTCTGACACACGGGCCGTGGTTATGTAACAGTGTCCCCGTACAGGAGGCTGGGTAACGGGTGGACGGGAACACTGTGTGTTATCTCTGCACCGTGTCTGTAAATCTAAAGTTATTCCGGAATAGAAAGTTTATTTTAGAAAAAGTGGGCCAGAGTGCAGATTTTAGTCTGGCTAGCAGGCTCTTACTGCATGAACAGCCTCACATCTAGTTATATCCTGGCCATTTGTAGAAAAAGAATGGAAAGGAGGGCTGCAGGGAAGTTTTGGAAGGCTTCTGCAAAGTGTCTGTGCAAAGGCAGCGGCAAAGATCAAAACAAAACAAACATAACCCGGACCTGGATGCACTTGGGGAGGTGGGGGGCGGGGGGGGCGGGTAGAGGAGGCAGGGCCGTTAAAATGTGAAGCCGGAAGGGTCATTTGGGACAGGCAGCCAGAGCAGGGCTTTCTCTTGGACTGGAGCAAGACCCGTGGCCTTCATTTCCTCCTCTTTAAAACGGCCCCGCCCAAGGCACAAACAAGCAGATATAAAGGAAATCCTTAAACAAATCGAGTGGTTCTGTGTCAGACTTTGTCGTTGGTGCTCACACGTGGGAGAGCCTCAGCCTCAGCCTCAGCCGCGGGCTGGTTACCATCAAGCCCTCGAGCCGCAGGTCTGACTCGGCGGGAGCGTTTTCACTTTGCACTTGGCACGGCTCTGCTTCCTCTTACATGATCTTCATGCCAAAGCCAGAGCCATTCGCCTTCTAAATATAGCGGAACAGATGTGCGCGAGGGCTGCACAAAGGGCCTTTCTTCTCCCCTCTCCAGCCAGACACCAGTGCGGTTCTGGGAGGCTCCTGGGTCACGGGAAAGGGGGGCGCTGCCTTTTCAAGCGCTGGAGCCTTCGTTACTTTATAACAGTTTCTTACCCGGGATGGTGAACAAGTGTCTGTGCCCAGACTCTAGAGAGATCCACCAACTCCTTAAGGCGGAATGTAACGTCCGTGTAAAAAAATCATATACAACACAGTATGTGCGTGTCTCAGGGAGTGTGTACTTCACCGTCAGGGGTCCACACTGGACGCCAAGCACTGCTTCAGATACACAGCCTCCAGGGAAAAAAGCCTAAACAGCAAGACACTCCCTCTGTCTAGGTAAAGACTCAGTCATGTAAAGGCCTCGCACTCAGACCACCAACAAAAACTCCCAGACAGTGGCTGGCTGGTTGATTTCACTGTTCGGACCCAAAGCACCCAACGTATTTGCAGGGCTGCACCTCCAAGCACTCAGGCTTGTCACGAGTGCTTTCTCCCAGCCGTGGCCTCGCATCTTCTCCTCCTGGAGACACGAGGCCACACGGGTCATCAAACCATCTCGATGCAAAGGATCTCTCAGGGGTGGATACCCAGGTCACTGGCTCTCCTTGCCCTTCTAGTCCTGGCGTGTTTCTTCGTGACACATGCCCTGACCTGGGAACAGGTGCACGTGCACCCAGTGAGACGTCGGAGCACACCTGACTGAACGTGCCGCCTTCTGGCTGGCAGGGCAGAGCATTAGGGTCCCCCGTGCAAATTAAATGTAGGCTCCCGGGGGACCTGAACACAAGCAGCGCCCTGGTTCGTCTTGTCTGCAAGCCGTCCTCTGCAGTGGCTGACTCAACCTTAGGCTGTCAGTCCGGAGAAAGGTGGCCTGTCATTAAAGCCTGGGATACACATTCCACTTGGTCTTATATGAATGGACCCAGTTATGAGATGAAATATGATTCCCTGTCTCAACGTCTTTGGATGGTCTTCATTTTTAACATTATTGGGATCTTTTTAACTTCCAGATATTTTCATTTCTCCAGCAACTTAACTCCCCTTTGGAAAACGTCCCCAAGTCAAGGTTTAAGGTGCTCCTCTGAAATAAAACCTGTGAGTAGACTCTAGAAGAGTCACTGAAGGGGTGCCCAAGCTCATTGTCCCCCTTCTTAACAGATGATCAAATATAATACTAAAAGACTAAGTGCTCATGGCTCTTTTGTTTATATTTAAGATACACAGCAACATAAGAACATCTCAAATCATTTATAAGAAAAGAGGGTTATCAACCAAAATCTTTGGAAAGTTCCTAAAATTTAAATATCTGCAAACTTTGCAACCAAAAAGAAAAAAAATTCCAATGTTTGGCTATGGAGGGCACTTCACACGTGAACCACATGGTGCTAACATCCTCCTTCCGGTAAACTCGTCACTGAACCCCATTAGAAAGAACACAAGAGCGATCACGGAGACGTCCGGCAACCACCTCGCACGGGGCCAGGACGTTGTCAGCAAGTGCTCATCTACCCCGGGCTTCCTTTCCATTGCAGGCTTGACTGTACACGTCTACAACGCAAGGTTGACACAGCCTCCAAGTGTTGCAAAGTAGATTGATGTCCATTCTACAAAGATATTAACTTACAGTACATAACACTGAATAATTTTAATCGGTACATTTTTTTTCCCTCCCACAATAGGTGACACAGGTCAGTTTGTACAAGTTGGAAAAAAACAACAACACATCTGGATGAAGAGTCAAGAGGTCAACCAGAAGTAGCGGGGTGGGGACAGTTTGAGAAGGAAGCAATACAGTGTGATAGTAACTGTGGTTAACAGTATTCAGCTCTTAACAAAGGGATACAAAATAAATCACCTAGATTTCTGACTGCAAAGATCTAGCCAACAAGGTTCTGCCAAAGCAGTCGACCCACTGATCCCAAGGTGAGGCAGACTCAGCTTAGGGACTGCAGCACAACCAACAGCATGGCGCCGGCCAGAGCTCTTCAAACGCACCGCTTCAGTGTCACCCGCGCACTGGTTCTATTCCTTCAATCAGTTACTCCTCTAGACAGTTTCCTTTTGGTTTCACATGCATCCCATTCCGTTTTCATTAAGGGCATCTCTTCCTTGGCCATTCATGTGCTTTTCAATTTGTTTTTGTGATTTGTGTGTGTATGTGTTTTGTTGGGTAAGCTGTCAATACCTCCAACACTTGGAAAATGCAATATAGGTGTGGTTTCACTCAGAAGAGAATCAGAGCTCTACGGACAATCGAAATGAAGTGAAAGAAGTGTCAGAAACAGTTTATAAAAATGGCACATTTATTGCTACAGAACGGTCATGTACATGACTTCATCGATAACTACAGATGGGACAGGTAATGGCCTGGACCAGGCTGGGCTTGCTTTTGTCTTGAAGAAACTCCAGCACACAACCTGTTTGGACACGTCTACAAATCAGAAATACACCAAAAACATGAAAAAATCGAGGCACTCAGCCACACATTGAAAACAAGGTGTAACTGTTTATCTTTTTTTTTTCGAAGTGTTTTCCCTTTTTTTTCTTTTTTTAACAATTTTTTTTTTTTTAGTTTTTAATGCTGCAGCTATGTGTACAGTCGCAAAAAATTTCCCCGCTGCGACCTACAACTAAAAAAATAAACAAATGAAACAAAACAAAAAAACAAACAAAAAAAAGCTACCATACAGTTTCATCTCAGTAACACATGGTAAAATAACATCTTTTAAATAGTAAAATAAAGTAACAAACTTTACTCATAATGATTCCAAAAATCTACAAAGAAGAAATATTCAGAATCTGACAATTTTTTTTTGTAATATTCATGGTATAAAAGGATTGCTCCTACGAAAAATAAGCCAAATATATTTTTATTTTTAAATTTAGTTTTTTTTTTTCTTACTAGGGTGTACTACAGTCTATTTTATAGCAAAAAGAGCACTAGACAAACAAAGCTTTATAACAAAAAGCCAGGCACTGATACATGGTAAATCTCTGCTTTTTTTTTTTCTTATCTTCACTTAATTGCATCACAAGTAACAAGAATGAAAAAGGCCACAGTTCATATATTTCACCGTTACATATGTCTATAATACTTGAAATGAGGATGGCAAAACCAGCACTGCACGAAGATGAGTCCACGTCAAGTCCCATGAGAAAGAGCATGTCTCTAAAGAAAAACAAACAAAACCAAAGCAAAATAAAAAGAGAGGCCTAGCGGCCTTGGTGCCCCATCGTGTTGGAATTCATCATATTCCATCTTGACTTTTTGTTTGTTTGTTTGTTTTGTTTCCAGTCAGCCAGCAGACTAAATTTTTGTGCTTATTTATGCTGAAAATGTTTCATTCCTGACTCAAGTTCACTTTTGGACACAGATCATATTCTGCCTGTTGGATCCAAGACGAAATCCTCTTAACCCCAAGTCTTGGTTCACCTCCCTCCCCAACCCCGAACCCCTCATCAAAATAAAGATCACAAATAAAAATAAAAAAAAATCAAGAAATAGGAAAAAAGCGAAAAACAGAAAGGAATCGGAAGACTGAATCAGAACCAGCGGCGTCACTGGGTGGACGGACAGTTGTATAAACATTAGTGTTCCTTGCAGCTACACAGAAGACAAATGGTAAACTTGCTAGCTGAACACATCCCTATTCTGCATATTCATAAATTACTTGAATGTGGAGGTGGATCAATGCTTCCAAGTTGCTTTAATGTCCAAGTCTCTTAAACAGATCCCCAGCCTAGGTATCATCACACACAGAGTATGGACCCTGATGGCATCTTTGTGTAGTTCTTTAATTCTGTCTTCTGCTAAATTTCATTAGAAAAATCCAGCACAGGATACCAATATCTTACCTGGGTTTGATAATTTACAAAACAACGAGAAAAAACACACTAAGAAGGCCACATTCCCTTTCATCTTTTTCTTCCTTTCTTTTTTAATGGGGACACAACCCAATTACACGGATAGGTGCAGATGTTTCTCCACCAAGCAAAAAGTACTGAGCAGCCTTTGGTGGCCATTAGGAAGTTTTTCGCTTCTTTCCAAAGGGAATTCGACAATAGAGGTATTACATTACTGGGTAATGAATACATCAAAGCTGGTGAACAATAAATTGCAGCTTTTCCTCTGTTGGAGAGGGAACAAAATATAAAGCACCAATTTAAAAAATAATCAAATAACTACAATTTAGTTTTTTGCTCTGTTTACAGATTTGAAAACCTTTAAATCAGCTCTATTAAGCACCTGTATGATAACGTGTATCAAAAGTGCCATTCTTAACATGTACATCAACACAGGGAGTGTTTCCAGTTCCCTAAAGAGTAAACACCGTATTTTCTTCTGTACACTTATCCTGAATGTGATCAAAGTAGACCTGCTTCCTATATATTGTTCCTAGGGATACCCGCCTTGGTAGACTATACAAAGTGAGTGCAGAATGTACCACTAAAGGAAATCTTTACATACCAGGGAACACAGACACATGTTTTCCATTATTTCAGAGGAGGGGAGCGGACACAACACTGTCTTCCATGCCCTCTTGGGGTCCCTTTGTTCATACATTTCACAGGAAAGCCTCAAAATAACTCTTCATGAAGTTTGATTTCTGCTATTCTCCTAAGGTTTTAATCCACCTCCACATTTTAGGAACTTATCAACAAATCAAAGTATTTTAGTTTTATCGCTACTGAACATATTTACAGTTTTCAACACACACACACACAGCTAATCAAAATGTTTATGGGTTTGTAAAAGATGACCACGTGAACTTTTACATACACAATTTCAAAATAATGATATGTTTGCCGTTTGTTGCATAAAATTTACAAATGTATTTCATTACTATATAACTGGCAAAACAGGAGAACAGATGGAACATTTAGACCATTTTGATGGATTTATGGCATTTACTCAGTGCTGATAGGTGGAAAAAACTACTTGAATAGGGATTTTTTTTTTCTTAATACATGCCAAGATTGTGTGGCTGTAAAAACAGAAACGAGTTAGAGACAAAAGGATGCTGACAAATACTTAACTAGGAGCACTATTTGTTTACTGCACTATACACCAAACTCAATCATTATAAAGATTCACGTTGGAAGTTGGTTCAATTGTGCCCAGACGTCAAAGCTAGCTATCTGATGAGTTGCTGTGCCATAGCTTGATCTATGTTTCTATCAAATATGTTAGGTATAAACTTCATTCATACTGGCCAGAGAAATACTGCACTACCCCTCCTCAAGAAAGTGCAACTTAATGCTTTAGGACTTATAAGGCTTGTTATAATGCTGCATGATGATTGAATATTGGCATTTTTCAGATGGAGGAGGCAGTTATATCATCTACATCTTAGTAAACCCATTTTGAAAAAAAAAATCAAGAAAGCAACAAAATCAATCAGCTCTGTCACACTACTTGCAATTTTCTCATTTGATGGTTTTTGAACTTTACTTGTTTTTTTGTTTTTGTTTTTTTCCAAAAATCTGACCATGTATTCAGAAACGCCTCACTGCACACTACTTCGGCTACACATGTAGGTAACACTTGAATCATTTTGTTAAATCACAGCCACTTTGATTATGTTATGTTTCCGATGATATAAACATTGGAAGGCACAGTGGTAACATTGTAGCATTCTAACCTTGTACCTCTGAAAATCCCAGAAGACGGTCACACGCGCAACATTACAGTTCAGACAAACTCCCTTTGCCGTGTCTTAGTAATGCTGCTTGTAATATCTACACATGATGTGACTCTTAAGTCCTGTGTTCCCAAAAGACTGGAGAAACGACTTTCTACTTATTCGTGAATGAAAAGCAACATCAGGGTCAGCGTTTCATCCTGCACTACCCCTCCGGAAGCAGAGTTGGCACTACAGGTTACGATAACAAACCGGGAAGGATATATATATTTATATATATATTTATATATATATTTGTCATAGGTCTATAAGATCCATCTGCTCCTCCTACCCTAAGGAATGGCTACTGTCATCACTTCGCTGACTCACGACGTTTGCTGGTTTTGTTACTAGGGCAGCCGAGCTCCCCTCATTCGCTATCCAGGAATTATAAACACTAGCTGACTTGAATACCAACAAAAACGTTCATGTAGTTTTCTTCAGAAGTACACTTTTTCATTATTGCAAGTTTACAATTTTTAAATTAAATATTTTTTTCAGACTTACAAATTAATTATATTTTTTTTTTCCAAAAGAAGTTTAGGCACAAATGCATTGTTCCACAGTGTGGAAGGATTGCCATTCAGTCTCTGGGCTGATCTCAGCCTGCTCACACCGCTTTGCACATTCTGAATGATATGTTAGAGAGAGTCATCCCTCAAGTTGCACTTTTTTCTTTCTTTTTTTTTTTGTTTGTTTTTCGGTTTTTTGATAATTGGGAATGCTGAAACCTCTTGCGTCTGCGATTCATAACTACTCAGACTTGTCTTATATTACAAAAAAGGGGTCAGGGAGAAGTGTTTATGTGGGTTTAAGATAATACAGCTGTTAAGGAAGTGGTCTCTTGTGTTAATGAAGCAATGTGGCAGCTTGGACCTGAGAAGGAAAAGAAGAGGGGAAATAATTAGTACATTGCAGCTGATCGATGTTTCTCTCTCATCGATGTTTCAAACTCTCTATCCCTCTCCCTTCCTCTCTGTAAAAAAAAAAAAAAAAAAAAATGCATTTAAAAAAAAAACAAAAAAAAAAAAAAAAAAAATCCGTATTTACAGTAAAATCTTTCTTTTAAAAAAGTTAATCAGTACTATTTTTTTACAGGAGAAAAAAGTCTGAAACAAATGAACAAAAGCTTACCATTTTTTTTTTTCCAAAAGAAGTTTAGGCACAAATGCATTGTTCCACAGTGTGGAAGGATTGCCATTCAGTCTCTGGGCTGATCTCAGCCTGCTCACACCGCTTTGCACATTCTGAATGATATGTTAGAGAGAGTCATCCCTCAAGTTGCACTTTTTTCTTTCTTTTTTTTTTTGTTTGTTTTTCGGTTTTTTGATAATTGGGAATGCTGAAACCTCTTGCGTCTGCGATTCATAACTACTCAGACTTGTCTTATATTACAAAAAAGGGGTCAGGGAGAAGTGTTTATGTGGGTTTAAGATAATACAGCTGTTAAGGAAGTGGTCTCTTGTGTTAATGAAGCAATGTGGCAGCTTGGACCTGAGAAGGAAAAGAAGAGGGGAAATAATTAGTACATTGACAACAGTAGAAATAAACGTTTTATTCTTAAACGCTTCTATCAAGGGGAGAATCTGTTAATGTGGGGAAATGGACCGCTCTGGCCACCACTTCAGTGGGAGTAACTGGGAAGACTGGTGTAGGGACAGCTCACTGGGGAACACCAGAGGGAAGGCTGGTGCAGGGGGCTCACTTGGGAGCACCAGAGGGAAGGCTGGGTGTGGGGGGCTCACTTGGGAGCACCAGAGGGAAGGCTGGTGTAGGGGGCTCACTTGGGAGCACCACGGGGAAGGCTGGTGTAGGGATAGCTCACTCTGGAGCACCACGGGGAAGGCTGGGTGTAGGGGGCTCACTTGGGAGCACCACGGGGAAGGCTGGTGGAGGGACAGCTCACTCTGGAGCACCTGAGGGAAGGCTGGTGTAGGGACAGGTCGCTCTGGAGCACCACGGGAAGGCTGGGTGAAGGGGAGCTCACTTGCCCTTTCACATCTGTCCCATGTGGTTCGAAGCGTCTCCCATTCCAGGGTGAGGGCCCGCCAAAGACAGCGGGGGCGGCTCCGAGGATACCTTTTCTTCCTCCCTTCTTTTCAGACACGCAGCTTTAGGGTTCAGATTCCTCTCTGTGGAAGAAGGAAGCACAAAGCCTTCCGTTACTGCCCAGGCTGCTGGTAGGGAGCAGCGTGTACCCTTCTGGGGACCCTTTCCTCACATCTGCAGACAGAAGGGACAGTTAGAGAGTGCACTAGAGACTCCCCCGCTCAGTCACTGGTAGAGGGTGAGCTGCGTGGTGGAGTCACAGAGCCCTTGATAGTATCAGGAAGCTGGTAAAGCAAATACACGAAGCACCGATGACTGCCTGCACGGGGAAGCTTCACACTGCAGTCTCAGTGGTAAGAGGATCCTATAACTTAATTGCAGGAGAAAGGGGAGCTGCCTGTAGATTCAGTCGTGGTCTGCAGTGGACAGAACTCTCCTGAGCTGTGCTCCTGTGTCCCCTCCGCTCCTGCTCAAGGCAGGCGAGTCCTTCACGCTCCCTCCAGCCCCATGAGACGTGGCTTCTGCAAGGAGCCCGCTGCCGGCACTGACCTCGGACCTGCTGCTCCAGGCTGAGGATGACGGCCACGGCCTGGTGGAGGATCAGGAGCTTGGTCTGCGGCTTGTCACTCTTGAGGTGGAGCTGCACCATGCGGCCCAGCTCCTTGAAAGCCTCGTTGATGTCGCGGACGCGCAGGCGCTCACGGGCATTGTTGGCCATCCTCCGCTCCTTCTCACGCTCCGCCTTCTGCTCAGGTGTCAGGTCCTCATCGTCATTATTGCTGCGGGACAAAAGGGACGGGACATTTTCTAATGGTGTGGGGAAAAAGGCGGTGACTCAATTACTTTTGCTTTCTTCCAGAGTTTGCCCGGAATGTTTCCATCTCAAGCTCTTGTCCTTAGCAGAGTTTTACATGCACTGGAGCTAGGATTGCTTTGGATGGCTGTCAGGCCCTAGATTAACTCACACCGAACGGGAGAGGTTAAAGTTAGGGCCCACAGTGCGCCCATACTACTGCCAGAGGCTACACCCTGCAAAGCCGGCCACAGTCAACTTCAGCTGAAGCTGCACCACAGGAGGGCAACCTGGAAAGAATAGTTTTAGAAGTTGCTCTTTGGTTTTGTTTTTAACTTTCATACCATGACATCAGAAAGTTAAGGAAAGTAAGTGATTGCAAAAACAGTTTGAGATGTCAAAATTAACATGGTGCAGCTATCAGGATGAAGCTCCTACATTGAAAACACCAGAGCAATGGGAGTGAAGACTTTTGTCCAGGTTTCTCCAGGAATCTGCTTTAAGGGTTTGGTCATTCCACTGAAGATATCTGAGTCTCGTTTTCTCTGTGCATTCAATAAAAATGTTAGAAACACATGATCTCCATGGTCTTTAACGTCATGGGTGTTTATGATCCAAAAACAAGCGAGGGGAAACCTGAGTTGACCTGAGCTGTGTAAAACAAGCAAAGCAAAACAAACTCCAAAGATCTACCGGCTAGAGCTTCTGACTCATTGTGAGTCAAAAATGAAGCCAACAAGCTAATCTCTGACTGTGAGAACAGAAATATTGTGTGATTCATACCAAAGGCATGGCTGGACCCTGTAGAGTCTGGAAAGGCAAGATTATTTCTGTTTGTGGGTGTCATGCTGACAAATGAGAAGAAACTTTTGAATGGAGGGCAAATAGGAGGATGAGCCATCTGGAAAGCATAGCATAAAAGTTTCATGGTATCAGGGCTTTGAGTGTTTCATGGGCGATTATGTAAAAAGAGGCGTGGGAGATGTCTTGCTTAAGGAAGACAGAATAGAAAAGAAGAACGCCGAGCAGAATAGTTTGATTTAATATGAACAAGAGTTTTGAGGCACGAGAGATATCAAAAATAAACTTTATCAAACGTAATAGGCTCTCCATGACGAACAACAACAACAACAATAAAAAAATCCAAGAAACAAAAAAACATTATGGAGGTGACCAGCTATAAGGATGTTAACCAATAGATTTAAGCATGGCTTTAAATAACCATGAAGGTTAACCTCTATTTTAAAATTCCACGAATTTGAAATGTTCCCAGAAAAAGTGTTGTCACAGCACTTCAGAGCTGGAGGACATGTGGGACGTTATCTGGTCAACGTGATGTACACTTAATGAAGTTGGCTTAAACGACATGGCTCTAAATCTTCCACTTTGGAGAATCTCTGGGTAATTTCCAGAGTGTAATAAGGATCAACTACGGTTTACAAGCCCCAGTCAAGCAAAAATGGAAGTGATAGCCCTGGGTTGCGAGCACGTGTTGCACATAAAGGTGGCCATCTAAGCCAAGAACACGTGTAAGGGAGGGTAGGAGGGAGGCACCGGAAAAAGATGTTGTAAGACTTGGGTCATCTCCCCAGAGGTACCCGCTCCTGGAGATGAAATGGTGTTCTGTGGGTGTGTGCTAGTGAACACACAACCGACCCGAGCCAGTCGGAGAAGGCTCTGCCATCTGATCCTCCCACTTCGCTGCTGAGCCTTCTCTCCCTCACCCATGACCTCTGCTGTTGCCAAGGAAATCAAGCTGCCTATTACTATAGGATGTAATAAGTGAAAGGAGAACACAGTCAAGTTTCTGCTGGGCCTGTCTTGAAGTTAAAAATTTTGGATAATATTTTTATATATGAAGCCCATGCCATACCTTTCAAAGGGTGGGCCTGAAAATGGGAATTATTTTCCAAAGTTACCGGGGCTAATAATTAATTAGAATTGGTTATGCAAATCAAACTGCCTAGATTTGAAAAGCAATGCCTTACAGCACATTTTTGGAGGTTTGAGTAAATGTCGCAGGGGTGACCTTTTAAAATACGAAGATTCTTAACAGCAAGTTTAAATGTTGTGCTGAAACATCACAAGGTAAATGAATATGCACACTAGTAAGTATGGCCACTGCTTCAGTTACTGAGGACTGACCAGACTAACAGAAGGTGGTGCGCATGTGCAAGCCCTTGGGATGTCTCACCAATGTGGCCAAGAGCCAGGGAACCGCAGTGATGATGAAGGGAGAAGCTAGAAGCTTTTAGGGTTTTTGGAACTTGTGATGGGACATGTAATAAAATGTATCATCATAATAATAACAAAGACAATATGAAAAGGTGGCACCTTCTTCATCCCTGTAGGATACTAGATATATATAACCTTAAGAACAATAGCCTTTAAAAGGAAGGTGTAGTTTTAGTACATTTAATTAGCAAATCAAAAATATGCGTGCCACGGCACTTAAAAACCACCTGATTATCAGACTAAAGTTCAAGGAGACAGTTAGATCCTGCAGTTGCATTTTCTATAGGAGGGAGTATCCGGGAGAAAAAAAATTAGCAATTTCGGTGTTGTTCTTACATATATATCAACATGTTTAGAATAATACGGGAAATCAGTATTTTCTCATTTTTGAGATAAGAAAAACAGAGTTGCATATACATCAATTGAGTTTTCAATATCACGAAGATCTCTTTTTAGAAATAGTTTAGAAATAACATTTCTGACCAAATTTGTAGAATAGGTATAATCTTAAAAATCAACTCTTTGTGTTTGAGTCAGTTACAAATTGTTTTTACCGCGTATAATTAGCCCTGGGTCCAAATTCATAAACGCAAAGATATTTCAGGCATCGCTAGAGTACAGGTATCTTAAACGATACTTCAGTACCTCTAGAGTAGGCCTTTAATTTTCTTTCCAGCTGTAGATTTACCTGCCAGGAAAAAACTAAATAGTTTCTTCCTGTTCTGTTCACTTCATCAAAGTCCAATAAAGGAATTAAATGAAGCGACAGTATTATATACTGTTACCTAGATCTTGACCTAGTAATTGATTTGATATCCTTCTTGTCGTCATCTAGTTTCTTGTCCTCGGAAGATTTCGTGTCTTGCAGGTTCTCATCGCCCTCGTCGTCGGATTTGATCTCAGAGCTGCCGGAGGAGACGCTCTGGCCCTGCAGGCCTGGGGGCATGCCTGTGGAAACAGAGGGACCCGGTGACGTCTCCACCAAAGACCCAGGCACAAACTCGCACCCCAGATTTGGAGCTGCCGGCGATGCGATTCATGCTGCTCAACTGTGACCCTTCTGTCTTTTGTGCGTGTGTATGTACTACCTGGTGAGGTTTCAGAAATGCACCTGTGGAAGCAAGTTCTCTCTGCATTGGCTCTGAAGTTAAATTCTATTTTGCAATCTTTTGGAGTAGATGGTAATTTCACTGTCTACAAAACATCAACTTAATTGCAATGAAAATCATAATCATGAAAATCATACACCTCAATGTTCTGATTAAGAACCCAAGTAAATATCAGCTATTATATTGAGTTTCTTCCATGTGCAATGATTTAATAGAAAAATGTCCTTAAAATATAATTCCCAGGGAGCATGCTAAATATGTACAGTCAAGTCTTCAATAGATATCCTAATGATATTCTGAAATTAGGCTTCTCTTATCCTCAAAGAGTAATCAGCATTTAAAAATGGTACATATGGAAAACAGATAGCTGTGCGCTGAAGAAATTTCAAGCTTTCTCGTTGCTCAACTTTCAAGATCACAACACACATTAAGACTTGACCCTAATGCAAGCCTTTATTCCTAGGGTAGAAGCTTGTGTATCAGGTATTGCCCTCTATTTGTAATCTGTGGCTGGGAACCTTGTCACTCAAAATTTGGTCCATGGACCAGGAGCATCCTTACACCTGAGAGCCCGTTTGAAATGCAGAATCCCACACCTGCAGAGTCAAAATCTGAATTTGAACAAGACCTCAAGTCACGCTTGTACACGTTAAAACTTAAGGAACATTAGTCTAGGAAAGAAAAAGAAAAGCCAAAGGCTCTTTAAAAGAATGGTCGGCCGCATTCTTACTGTTCAAATAAAATGGGCGGCAGCCCCATATATAATTAGTACTCAGATGAGTACAACGTTTAACAGGTGAAAAATCTCAGGCATATCCTGTGGTAGAGTTATCATTCTTGCTCTAAACATGAGGGGAATGAGATGTTATTCAAGTGTCTCCTCATCACCTGCTCAGTCAGTTGCACAGGGAGCCTGGGACCCCGGTCTTGCCCCAACAGGACAACTTCCTGGGTCATGAAAAGCCCATCGCAGTATGACTGAAGTAATCATTACGGGGCTAGATGACTCAATACCAAAAATCGTTCAAACAACTCCATTTTTTTAAAGATGTGCCTATATTTCCTCCAATCTTCAACAACAAAAACAGTTTCCTTCCTTCCTATTCATTTGGAAATATCATTTTCAGGCTACAACTAACCATATTAGAGGAGCTGAATGAGTAAGATGTGGAAATAGCTAAAATAAAATTTCCTCTCATCAGTCTGTTGTCTTGGTCCCTGCTGAAACAGCACCAGGATTTCAGAGGATGTTTGAAGAAAACAGCTACTGAAGAAACACAATTAGCTGTTCTAAATACTTTCCCATTTACTTACCATTTTGGGGCCAAATTTGATTCTTGGTTTTCTGCCAGTGCTTCCTGAGGGACGAATGCCAAGTAAGCGGGGGATCAGCACTAGCTCTGCTGTTGTGTGAGGACAGAAGTGCCCCAGTGGACCTACCTCTGTACGGGTCCTGGGGCGGGTTCAAATCAGGGGAGGTGGCCGACTGGACAGGAAGCTGTGGGACTGGAACCTGGTTTGGCACAAGAGAATGGCTGCCTCTCAGGGCCACTCCGTCTTCACGATGGGCCCCGACCTGCAAGGTGAGAGGAACCATAGAGTTTAGCAGGAACCAGAGGTGAGACAGCTGTTTGCGGGGGTAGCCAGGACCTAATGAAGGAAGACTGGCCTTTGCAAAACAAAACTCCCAAATGCATTTCACTAGAGGGCGCTGAAGGACCACGCATACACCTAGAGTGCCCTGCACAGCCACTTAACACTCAGCAAGATGCCGTGCTGTACATCCAGTGACAAATATGGCAGAGGAGCTCAGGCAGGTAAAACGTCAAATTGTCTCCCAGGGTGCTGCAGTGGAGCGCACTGATTCGTACCCATCTGTCTTCTATCATGTCCGCCAACAGATCTGACAATTATCTTAATGCCCATATGCTTAATTGTGGGCTTCTCAATTCCCCCATTGCTATCGGAAATCCTACAGGAATTTCAATTTGGCATTCGACTTTCATTTCAGGGGATAAGATTCTCAGGCCTGCCATTTTTTTTCCATAATGCCAGCTAAGCCTGTGACAGCGGAAGCGGCAGCAGTATGGGACGCAGCCCGTGCTCGGTACAAATATAATAAAATGTCACCTGGCTTTCCAAAACTGGCAGCCCATTCCAAATTAATGTTTACTGTATTTCATCAGCTGCCGAGTTCCAAATCCAAAGGGGGATGGTTTCTGCCAATGCCACCACACCGGAAAATGTCCCAATAAAGGTTTTATTAAACACACCAGTAATGCCATCATTGCCATGCAAAGAGTTTGGACATTGTTCCATTTTTTTTTTCTTCACTATTCTGATCCCAGGAAGACACCATATTGTAAACAGTCTTTATGCTTCCAAGAATAAAATCATAGAGTGCAGCACGATGCTTCGGTCTGAAAACCCGCTGCGGAGCTTTTTATTAACTAGTACTACCTACTCCGGGCCCAGAGATGTTGAAGCCATGGCATGAAGACAGCAATTGCTGACTTTAGAGGGTACACCGCCTTAAAACAGAACATCGAGCTTTTGCAAACCAAGAGGAACCTGAGTAGCTGCATTTTCGTTTGCATTTCCAACTAGTTATTTTCTTAGCTTGTTGTTAGGTGAACATTTACACAAGACAATGAGTCTAACACTGAAAATATTTATCTACGAATTTAGACTGCTATAAATCAAAAACCTGAATTTTTTCTCATCCAAAATATAAAGCCACAAAGGAGAATCACCACTCTTTCGCTACCAAATATTTAAAGAGTATTTCTAAGGAATGCAACAACAAGAATCTGAGCTGACAACAGTCGCATTCCCAGAACTGAGCAGAGGCATGCTGGCTCAGGCAGCCTACTATCCAGTTCTCACCGTTACAGGCAATTCAAAGAAGGTAATTCAGGAGCGGGGGAAAGGATCAATTGCTCAGATTCAAAATATAGCAAGAATAGTACAGGATTTAAAGACTCATGAAGTATAAATGAATGTTGTAGCTAAGAGATCTGAGCAAGCCTGTGCTGTCTGCCACCTATGTGCCTGAGTTCCTTTCTGGATCATTCTAAATGGTGGTTATTTAGGTCTTATGAGTGTGCAGCACATGCACTGAGACCCTGATGGTCTCCCAAAGCAGTCCATTCCATTTTCACCCAAAGTCGGTCTCCTTGCACATTCCTCCACTGGTTCTAGTTTCAGCCCCTGGGTTCGTGGAGTAAGTGTAAGCCCTTCTCACATACGTAATGCCGTTGCCACGCCACTCCTGTCTTTCATGTGTAACTGAAGCCTGTTCCCTTACAGGCAGACCATGCCCACAGCTCCGCCAGCCATTTCTCACTCACTGTTGGGACATGTTTTCATTTTTCCTTCCAAACAAAGACTGATACTATTTTCCATTCAGGCTTCGATTTGCCATGTTTAAATCTGTGCATTTTCCAGATTTATTCCTTCGATGATTACCCTTTCCATTCAAGATGTCAACTTGTAAGCGTGAATTTCAAAGGCCTTGATCAAATGGTCACTCTTTAAGTCTGTCAATGTTACCCTAAACAATTACCTTAGCGCTGACTCATATTTTTTGGTATTCCCAGTGGATTTCAGTTCTTGGACTTCCACAAAGGAGGATTCTAAGTTGGGATCACTGAGGTAACCATAGATCAGAGCATAGCAGAGGTGTTTTAGAATTATTATGTTAAAACTTTCAAGCCTTCTTTGTAGGCATTTATGGTATAATTTAAGGTTAATATTTCGCTTTTCACTTAAAATATATCCAGATATTGATTCTGCAATTTCTTCTTTCCCCCTCTTGGTCACACTGAGATTAGTTTTTACAAGAGGAAAAAAGAATTCACAACCAATTACCTTTCTATTTTCTTTGCCTCAACTATTATTGAAGACAGTGTAACTGAGTGAAAATAGTACAATGATGAGAGTCAACAATATCTAAATTCTAAGTGTAACTGGTTTCTTTAATAGTTGTATAACGATGAATAAGTTACTCAAAGCCCAAAATGGAGAAAATAATACTAGAAGTTTTAGAGAATAATTCCCATGTCTAATGCAAGAAGAAGAGATATGTCAAACAGCTGGTACCCAGTGATAATAGAGAGTGTTCTGTGTTCTGAAAATATGTGCGTAATACATTACCATAAGGGTCTCAGTAGTTCCAGAACCCTCAGAACTCAAGCTGCCTGTACTTCCAATCGTCTTTGCCTCTATTTTGTTCATATCCATTTAATTTTAAATCTCTCTACTGCACGATGACAGTAAAATCTTACATGATATTATTATAAATATGTTTGAGAATATAGTTGTTCCAACTATGTTTTTGTTTAGATTTTAGCCATATATGCTACCTAATTTTATATATTTTCCATAGATCATTTTAGATCATCTCAAGAAATACATCAATTATTTTCTATAAAGAAAGTTGGGGACAAGGTTATCCTTACTGTTTTAAGACCCCCTTTGTAAACGGATGTATTCCAGGTCAAACGAAGGATGGATGATAGGTTCTGATCCATGTGTAACGACTCTGAGTCTCTCTAGGATCAAGTCCAATGCCTCTGGCTATCAGATAATATTCTAATCTGAAGAATTAGCTTTGCATGTTTCCTTGACCACAACAGCGTCCTATTCAGTTCTCTTTCAGAAACATTACTTCTGGTCACATAAAAGACAAGGAAAGAAAGACAGTAGGTGGCCAGCACAAATCCACCACCAGGGTAGCTCAGAAACAGACGGAGGAACCAATACTGCTATCTGTACAGGCCACGGCCAGGATCTGTCAACTTTCCTTATAACGCGATCATGTAACTAGAAAAAGCAGATTCTTTTAAACTTACAAATAAGTTCTTAGGATGGCGCCTTTAAAAAAGTAAAGAAAATTCATACTTGATTAAAGCCCCATTTTGATAATAACCTTTTAACATAGATAAGCAATAGTTTAAAGTTAAAAGCCAGCCTAGGAAAAGAGTTCACTTAATTAATATTGATTGCAAATGCTTTTGCAGTCTGTAGGAACAGCCTTCTTACTGTCACATACTATATGGTTTTAGATATATTTACGCTAAAAGTAAAAGATAGAACTAAAGTCTAGCTTGGCCAAGATACAGCTGTCAGAAGGGAGGAGAGCTGGGCGGCTGGGTGAAAAAGGTGAAGGGGTCAGGAAACAAACAAACAAACAAAAACCTCATAAAGATAACAGCATGGCGATGACCAGAGGGAAGGGGGTTAGAAGACAGTATAGGGGGATAAATAGAGGCAGAAGGAGACTTGGCTTTGTGGTGAACACACAATATACAGATGATGTATTATAGACTTGAACACTGAAACCTATATAATTTTATTAACCAGTAAATTAAATTTAAAAAAGCTTTATCATGAAGATTTCTGTAATTTAGGCTTTGGACTCAGAAGATTCTCAGGACCTGAGGCCACTCCTTATGCCTCATGAGCGGTTCTAGCCTATCTCCTCCTCGGCTGGAACCTGTCTCTCTCTGATTTGGCCCCTGGTGACTCCAGCTGGACTCTTCCTTCACACTATCTCGTGGTACATTCCTTCAGGACCATGCCTGCTGCTAACTCCCTCTCTGTCTTAGTATTTCTGGGTTCAGAATGTCAAGATCATCTGATGGCCCAGCTCATTTTGAAGCAGATGTGGGCCATCCTTTGAATGGGCCACCCTAGGATTGGTGTCCTCATTCGTGGTCCCATGAGCTACAAAAGAGGAAGAGGAGGCCAGATCATGTGATCTCAACATCTCTGCCTTTTCTTCAGGCCCTGCAGACCATGGCTGTTATGTACAAATATCTAAGTTACATTTCATCTTAGCTCAAGTCATATTCAAATTACGACACAGCTATTTAAATTGTGTTAATTTATCATTGGGCAGAATTAAATAACTTTAGAAGTGCATTACTTCTTTTGAGTCTGTAAGCACATAAATATTAAATAACCTTACTTTCTGAGGAAAATATTGATATAGCAGAAGCACTTTTAAATCATAGTATATGGAGTTTAAGGGCTTGGAGACACTTGGGAACCAGTTAGGCCAAATTCCTCATTTGACAGAGAAGAAAGCTACGGCTGGAAGTGGCTAAGTGACTGAGTGAACGTCCAGTTAGAGGGCTGAAACAAATTTTAAACTCAGAAAACTTATAACATTGAACAATTTTATTTGGTATACATACAGGGTGGGGGGGGGCAAAAGTAAGTGTACAGTTGTTCTTATGGAAAATAATACAATGACTTTTAAGTAATACAAGAATAAAGTCTGTGTTTTGCATACTCACAATGGTAAACCTACGTTTGCCCCACCTTGCTTACAGATTTAAGGGACAAAAAGGGTCTACTTATTGGAGCTTTTGTTTTAGAACTGTGTATGTGTGCGTCTGTGTGTGTGTGTGTGTGTGTGTGTGTGTGTAGATACAGATATAGATATGAAAATCATTTTAGTTTTATCATAGAGGAAAAAACATCATGGTTCACCAACTCAGGCCAAGGCCAACGCCAAGATGTCTAACTAAATTACAAAATTTAATATCTGCCACAACTCCTCCAACATAAGCTGATTTAAAAGATATGCAGCTTCAAATTGGGTGGCTGCTGGCAAGGCTGTTTTATGTGGGATGCACAGCACCCTGGTAAACACCCTCATCCCCATCCTCAGCTAACAACAAACACCACAAACAAAAAGACATTCAGTGTATCTGCTCTCTTTGTTTCCAGGGAGTATTGTGAAAGTAATTATTCTGTTGTATTTAAAAGGCCTATTTCATGGATGGGAAAATGTATTAAATTTCATTTGGCAGTTATTCAATCCTTGTTAATGTTATCTCCAGAGATAACTGCTTCAAAACAGGCTTTCAGACCTCAGTTCCTTCTCTTCTACCATAATCCTCCTAAAAGAGTGCAGGATAGGCAATGTAGGAAACCTGTCATCAGTTTCTAGACCAAATGATGACACAAACCAGATACGCTATTAGAAACATTTCGGTAATATCAAAATGGAAGTTTGTTATTAATGGCATCTGGTTCAACATTTTTCTTTTGACATAGGTGATTTTTTTAAAAAAAAAAAAACTGGGCAAAGAAAAAGGTCCTGAGAGTTTTTACTTGTGTCTCTTCTCTTTCTCTTCTTGTTTTGCCATATTCACACACACACACACACACACACACACACACAGGTTGATGGGCTTTTACTGTAATTAGACACCCATTAACACAGAAAACAATTTTGGTGTCTGTAACTGTAATCTCCCCATGAAATATCAATTATACATGACAGTGGTAGAGTACTAGATTTCAGTTTCAATTATCTTGCCATATCTCTGTCATATTAGAGGAGAGCAAACTTATTTTTCCAAATGTGCAAAATACCTTTTAATCCAAAAATCAAATCTCTTAAAGAGATGGGAAGTGGTCATGCAAACTTTTTTACTAGCTCCCTGGTGGGAACCTGGGAGTTCACAAAATGGCAGCAGGAGATGTTACCATGAGGAACAGTACTAGAGGCACCCACAACCTATAGAAAACAAGACTCTAATAACCAAGTCTTTCGTGTGAGAAAGTTCTAACATCCAGGATATCTTTCAACCACAAATAAATGATCAGAATATATATTTTTAATTCATGGGATTAAACATTTGAAGGACTTTTCACTAAAGTCAGATATGGATTCAATTCTTTTGTTTGGATTTTAATTCTTAGGCAATGTTTACTGGGAGACTTCCTAAATGTCTTAAGAACACCTACCTGTTCCCCCCTTCTGCCCCCAGAAATCTCATCTCATAGCTTCACTTCAAACTTTGCCTGAAATTTAAGGTAATTCCTTCTTGGGCAATTCTTGGAGATTTCTTTCATGCTTTATCTTCTCCAAATGATGAGATAATTTTCAAGAGAATGTAAACATGACCTTAATCTTGGCAGTGCTGACTGGTCATGTGATCAACTAGGCTGAAACTCCCATGATGTCCACCGAAATGGTTAAAATGAATGATTTCTGTGATCTAGTTCGAGAGATGCAAATGATTATCTGATTTCAGTTCATCTTTTTTTTTCCTTAACTCATCAGTTCCATCTATTAAAACTGTTTCATTTCTCTCCTCTGTATCTCCATCCTTCGCCCCCAATTTTCTACATCATTTTCATAGAGGGGAAACCGTAAGTGGATGCAGCCCACCAAACAGGTAGTTCAAGGGGTGGTTAACAGAGTCCCTCCCCTGACCCATGTACAGGTTAATAAGTAGGGAACCAAAGTTACCACATGCTCAGTGAGGAAGCAATCTAGCACAGAGATTATGGCGAAAGTCTGCAATTACTTGTGAGCAGGAAAGACGACTGAATACGTGAGGTGCACTTTCAGACCCTGCAGTGCAGGCACACCTGTCCAGGGGGTCCAACACCGGCATTTCTCCTTAGCTAACTGCCCTTTATTTTTAAAATGCTCTTGTTCTTATCAAGTAACACATGCCGACTGCAAAATACTTGGAAAGGAAGTGGCAGGGTAAAGAAGCTTACCTAAACAAATGAAATGTTTCTTCTCAGTCACTTTCTAAATACTAACCCACTAAATGCCCATCACTTGGTACCTTCCTTGCATATCAAGGTTGTGACATGGATTTTCCTTATTCTGTGGATCAAATCTAAGATCTAAACCTATACTTCTTTTTTAAAAATATGTTTTTATTGATTTTCGAGAGAGGAAGGGAGAAGGGCATCCTTTAATACGGCAGGGCTTACACTTAGCTGATTCCGTTTTGCTGCCATTCATAAAGCCTGCACTGGTCTTGAGCCGAAGAGTGTCCCCAGGGCAAGGACGGGGTGTAGAGGTCACTGTTACAGGATTGTAGTCTCACAACGTGCACTTAGATGCTTCCTAATAATAGATGATGACACGAATGGCATGTGTCTGTGAGACTCTTTATGAAACCTAACACCTTTTGATATTGTTGAATATACATTGAGCATGTTTCTATCCAATAATAAACATTTAATTCAACAAATGCCTTTTGAATATCTACTTTATGCCTGGGTCTATTTAGGCATTTTTAGAAAAAAAATATGTAGACATAACTATTACTTTCAATGCTCTTATCTTAATGGTGGATTAATATAATTACTATCGGAGGCAAAGTAAGATGAATGTCTTAAGGGATGCAGGTCCATTGCATATTAATGTTTTCATGTTGTCAGACTACACATTTCAGACAAAAAGCAGGTTTTTGTAAATCCCTTTATAAACCTCAATGGCTTTGCTACAAAGTGAACTACATAGGGCATTCGGACACAAATGGTACCTCACTGGATGTGTGTATTATTGGCCCAAATGATTCACTCTTATTTAACTGCAATGAAGTCTTTCATCTCCCAATAATAGTTTCCATATGACCAGTGGCTCTGCTATAAAGAAGATCAAAAGCGAAAGAAAGGATTTAATAAAAGAAAATGACATTAAGAGTAGCATTAAATCAGAGGAAAATACCAATATCCAACTCCTTTTTTTTTCTTTTTGGAATAAAGCTCCACAGAGTGCTAAGCAGCTTCCCCAATATGTCATGAGAAGGCATTTTACAAGCAGTAGGCATGTGCAAAACCCATCTGTGTATGCCGTGGATGGTAGAGATTAAGTTAGGGGGAAGTGAGGTATGGGGAGGGTGCAAAGAACTCCCCGTTTAGAAGCACGCTGGAGAACAGGTAACACAGCAAACAGCTAGCTTCCCAGTTAGAGTATAAGGAGATGTCTCAATGGCCGACGTCCATCCTGCCTGTCCTTCCCTGTTCTAGTTAAAGGAGACAGACTTTTTGATAATTCCGAATTTCTCAGAGAATCATAACATTGCTCAACTTGAGTACATGAGTTCTGAGAAAGGAAGTTTTTTTTGGCAACGCACAGTGACTTGGTATGAAGAGCCAACTTCCCAAACAAATTTTCTTCTAGTTCTTAAAAAAAAAATTACAATGTTAATCTCTATTCCCGACTGGATAAACAGCTGCTAATAACCTCCAAGTCCCAGGGGAGGAGGCCGCTTCCTTTCATCTTCAGACGGGTGGACATCTGACGTGCCCTGCACGTTAGTGATTCCACATGTTTCTTACTTGGTCTCTTTCAAAACTGCTCCGGTGCTGGTCTCACCAACTCAGGTTTCTTCTCTCCCTTTCGCTTAGCTGGCATCCATAACTTGAAAAAACATGCTGGGTTATGGGAGCACTTATTTGAAATTGTAGTTCTGTCAGTGTTGGTGTATTTACAAAGGA
>NW_006291383.1:3001168-3002458 GCF_000327345.1 Myotis davidii | reverse complement strand
GGGGGCCGGGGGTGAGGGGTGGAGGGGGAGTTTGGGCAGCATACAGAAACACTACCCAGAGACTGCCCTTCTCCAATAACTTTCACACACTTTCAGCTCCAAAAGAGACCGTCCGAGAGCAGAAGCCGGGGAGAAGGCAAATGAGACACTAAAACGTGGCAGCTCAATACATTGGTTTTTGACAGTATGTCTAATACCTGCTTGAAAATGAACATGACTATTGTATCAGGACAATACTTCCCCAAAGATGTCATTTAACTAATATTGGACAGATCCTGTGATTCAACTCAACTTTGGAGCTTAAGACAACTTATGGATATAAAGGAAGCTATAATTATGCACCACTGTAAATGTCAATTAGGTAGAATCCTCACCTTTCAGAAATGTGGTTAAAGCTTTTTTTTTTTTTTTTTAGGTTTTCATTCCTAAAACTGCTTTGCCTAAAACTTCTTCTTATTTTGAAACCATTTTACACTTCTGTTTTCTAAGCAATTAAGATACTTTTGACTTAAAAAATTTGCAGCCACAATAAAAGCTAAAATAACACAACGACCACAGGTTTTAAAAAAATATAAAATGGCCACGGCCTAGTTTAGGCTTTCAAACAGTGCCAAGTTGCGATAAACAGCTGCTAATAACCTCCAAGTCCCAGGGGAGGAGGCCGCTTCCTTTCATCTTCAGACGGGTGGACATCTGACGTGCCCTGCACGTTAGTGATTCCACATGTTTCTTACTTGGTCTCTTTCAAAACTGCTCCGGTGCTGGTCTCACCAACTCAGGTTTCTTCTCTCCCTTTCGCTTAGCTGGCATCCATAAACTTGAAAAACATGCTGGGTTATGGGAGCACTTATTTGAAATTGTAGTTCTGTCAGTGTTGGTGTATTTACAAAGGAAATTCAAAATCTTATAATATCTAAAGGAAGCTAAGGCCGAGACTTTTGCATGAAACCCTGGGAGGGAAATGACCATTTTGGTTTCTTTCATACTGAGCTAATTATTTACTCAAGGGCTGGCTGTGTTCAAAGATACTCCGCTTCTAATAGCCTGGCTAATGCGATTACTTTCTTCTATCTGTTTGTGCCCGAAATGGAGGAGCCAACTTCAACACTGTTCCTCCACATGGAAGTGCCCAGCAGAAGGTGACAGGGCCGGCCGGTCCCCAGGGCTTTGCTCACTTGTTCCTGAGCACCTGCTGCACTGGTGACCTCAGTTCTACACCTCAAGCTTCAGACATTTCGCAAAACAGCTTTTTAAACAAAACCCAGCTGTTTCCCATCTAGACTACGGGGG
>NW_006291383.1:2973817-3000793 GCF_000327345.1 Myotis davidii | reverse complement strand
AACATCCCCCTTCAAAAAATGTGTTGAAGTTTTTTTTTTTTTTTTTTTAGGTTTTCATTCCTAAAACTGCTTTGCCTAAAACTTCTTCTTATTTTGAAACCATTTTACACTTCTGTTTTCTAAGCAATTAAGATACTTTTGACTTAAAAAATTTGCAGCCACAATAAAAGCTAAAATAACACAACGACCACAGGTTTTAAAAAAATATAAAATGGCCACGGCCTAGTTTAGGCTTTCAAACAGTGCCAAGTTGCTCCAGTATTTTCTGTTTTGGTATGAATGACATAACTGAATTACTTCATGAGCTGCTACTTTAATTCCTCAGGGTGGAAAATTCCATGAGTTAATTTAATTTGGATGTAAAAAATATACATGAAAACTTGTTCTTCCTGTGGACTCTCATGTGAAATATCCGCGCCAATTGTTGGAGCTGCTGCGCTCCAAGGAGGGGCTCTGCACCCACTGCAGCCCTGTCTGGGTGCTGCAGGGCTGGCTGGGTGCTGCAGGGCTGCTACCAGGGGCCAACTTTCTTACCTTCATCTGGCCACATAAGATCCTTTATTTTCTGCATTTTTAAAAAATCATGTTTATCTATGGTTCTGTGGTGCCCTTTCTAGCCCGTAACAGTCAAAATCCTACAGACCCCAATGTTCACCCGCTTCTGAGTGGCTCCTTAGGTCACTTAGGAATTCTAGTTTGCATTTTGGGTCCGCACACACTTGAGTGATCACCCTCCCACAATGAAGGGCCCGCAAGATCAGAGACGGGTATGTACCCCCAAAGGATCTGAGGCGTCGAAGGAGTGAATGAGCACCTGTGTATTTTCTAATACATACACTCACTATATATTCCCCCACTCCGCATCTTTCTTGAGGAGACAGGGTTTAAATGCAAGGGATGGCCTTTTCTAAATGATGGTTTAGCACCGTGTCCTTGTTCCCAATAAAAGTTCAAAGAAAACGTTATGATGACTGAGCTATTAAAAAGGTCTACTTGCTTTTCCCTCTATTATTTAAGAAGAAAGCGAAGTACAAATATGATGAAGTCATACAGTCTGTTTTAAATATGTTTTCATATTTTAAAAGTGGGGAAGACAACAAGTTTTTGTTTTGATCCAAAGTGCTAAATACAAATTTAGGGGAAAAGTAAGAAAATGAGGCTTGGCTTGTCCTAGAAGGTGGAGAAAGACTGTTCTTTGGGTGTGATGGGCCAATGGAGATGGACTCTTGTTTGTAGATCACAGGGCCTGAATTTTAGTAAAACAGGTGTGTGTGTGTGTGTGTGGCTGGGGTGTGTGGGGGGGTATTCCTAATTTGGACCCACTGCTGTGAGATCTGGACATGCGTCATGTTCCAACCGCTTGTTTTAGGGGTTGCTAATGGAGTGTGAATAGTCACAGTGCTAGTAAGTTCTGAGGATCTAATGTACAGTGTGCCAAGCTGTTCCAGTATTTTCTGTTTTGGTATGAATGACATAACTGAATTACTTCATGATAACACACAAAAAAGGAATTACTGAGGAGATGGAGGCATCAGCTACCCTTATCGTGGTAATATTTTGCAATATGTAGGTGTATCAAAGCAACACATTGTACACCTTAAACTTACATATGTTAGATGTCAACAATATCTCAATAAAGGTGGGAAATTAAAAACAAAGTGAATTTCTTTAAGCCCTTTTTCTCAGTTCTGTTTTTTTTACATTAAAAAATTAAAGTACCATATAGATATAATTAAAAACTTTCCACTGAAAGTGTTAATCTGCTCTCAGAAATATTTGATAGTTGTGGAGATTAGGAGAGATGGTAGAACACAAGTGCTAGGCAAATATCTTAATTAAAGAAAAAGAAACAGCACAGTACCTATAGAAAGATGACACTAATGACTAAGGTCATGGGTGAAAGTATGTAATAAGCTATTTAAAAAAGAGTTCGGAGTGCTCTGAGATGGAGGCAATGACTTCTCAAACTCAGTTTGGTTCTACCAAGAACAAGTCTTTCTGAACAAATCTCATTTCCTCATTCATGGGAATGCTGATTGCCTGGTGTCTTGTGATAACGTTATGAACAACATGAGGAAAGGTGGACTGCATGGGAGAAAAGTTAGGGGGGAAATACTAAACCGAAAGAGCAGGGGGAGATGTGAGTGCAGAGAGAGTGTCTGTAGTGTTGAACCTCGGGCTTTCAGCTCTATGTCCTTCCCGGTCAACATTTTTTTAAAAAATATATTTTATTGATTTCTTACGGAGAGGAAGGGAGATGGATAGAGAGTTAGAAACATCGATGAGAGAGAAACATCGATCAGCTGCCTCCTGCACACTCCCTACTGGGTATATGCCCGCAACCAAGGTACATGCCCTTGACCGGAATCGAACCTGGGACCCTTGAGCTCTATCCACTGAGCCAAACCGGTTAGGGCTCGGTCAACATTTTTATTCATGGCTTTGAGGGGGGATCAATGACACCCATCACATTTAAATTTGCCAACAACAGAGCTGGCAGAGTATGTGACTGCATGAGGACCTAAAGGAGACCCGAGGCTGGAAACAGACTGAAGGCTGAAGGATAAAATACAAGGTGTTCTGTGAAGTTTGTTTGGCACAACAAAAAGTGCATGAGGACAGTTGAGAGATGTGTGACTTAAGGATTTCAGCTGATTACAAGTTCAATATTTATAAGCAGGATGATGAAATCATTAAAAATAGCTAATAGGATCTAGTTAGGTGGCCTTTAATAAAGATATAATATGCTGAATGGGTTGGTGATAGGTCCATCATAGTCACCCTGGCAATTCCTTGAGCACTGTGTTCAGGTTGAGACTCTACAAACTAAAAGGTCCTAGAAAAAGAAAAGCATCCTTCCTATGCTGGAGAAGGAACTGGAAAATCAGAGTCAAAAACTATTTTTAGGTTAAATATTTGAACATATAAATGTCTGGCCTAGAGAAAAAATATTGAATAGATGTCTTCAAATAACTGAAAATTTTTTAAATATTTGTTGGATTGAGTTAGGGTAACTCTAAGCAGAAAAATACAGACTTCACAGAGAAGTAAATATGGGCTGGACTCAGAAAGAATTTTCTAGCATTTGCTGGAAATGGCTTTGTGGTCACTTGGAGTTACTCAGCCTTGAAGGATGAGGCTGATAGAGACTTACTGACCACTCGACAGGGCATTTGTAGGGGGATGTGGATAGAGATGACTTCTAAAGTCTCTGAGATTCTATGGTAAAAGCTGCTTAGAAATGAAGTATGTGCTAAAATATATATGGAATTATGTGGAAAATTAAAATCTGTGAAAACCTAAGAGTGAAGATGGTGAAGACCCTATGGGTCATACCTTTGTTAAAGAGCTCCATGCAGAAACAGAATTTCCTGACGTCTGCTACTCCCACAACCACATGCCAGTAAATCCTCCCCAAGATATCACATCACTGCCCACTACCATCTCTAATTGCCAAGTATTATTGGCAAAGCTAAATAGCAATATGTGGCAAGGAGCCAGGGGACAACTGAAGAGTTTTCTTGGGTTTCATGAGTTAAGTCCGAGTAACAGAGCGGTTTGTAATACCAGCCACAGTGTTGAAATTGCTATGGTATTAGGTTAGAGAGGAAGGTTGTTGCAGCAGCGTGGTATTTAGCACAAAGAGTGCTGGTCTCATGGCTGGCTTGTCTGGTTTTTAATCCTAGCTTGGCCATTAACTAGTGAGTACCCACGCTTGGGTCACTTCCCCTTTCTTGGCCTTAGTCTTCAGCAACAAAATAAGGGCCATGAGCTAAAGGACCTCTGGGTACTTTTAGCATCTAAAATACAATGGTCCTAAATCTTAAGAACTATGAAAGCAAAAGAACTATGCAATTTAAGTCGTTTATCCTGAGGCCCCACATGGCAGAAGTTCCCTTATGTTTAATATCAATGAAATAAAAAGGTGCTTCTTCACCTAGTGAATGCTCTTTTGATAAATTCTTTCCAATCCAAAGTCAAACTAAAAATGTTATTGATAAGAGAGAAGCTGGGCAAATATTGGTTTATGTCAGAGCTTCCTGAAATGTGCCAAACCCCACTTGGGGTTCTGGGAAGGGGCCGAAGGGGATGCTGTGGAGGACAGGTGTAGGTGTGGGCTCACAGGGCGCTTCCACTTCCAAGTCAACTAGAGCAACGCGATCCTTACGGGATCACTAGCCCCTACCGAGGGACAGGGTGACCCTTCCCACAGATAACAGAGCTGGGTCCATCCTCTCTCGTGGAGCCTAACCGCACTGCTGCAGCGCTTTGCTTTCAAATATGTGTCCTTCCCTCCTCGCCTGTGAACCCCTTGAGAGCAGAGACCACCTGTTGGCATAGAGCCTGGCATTTGGTTACCATCTGATAAATGGTTTTGAAATGAATAAGTGGACTTTAAGCAAAAAGGATCCGGAAACCACATTAATATTATGTATTAACAGAATAGGAACTTTCTGGCTAAATGATCCTATAGTTACTGACTCTATTGACAAGTAATTTGGAGCCCTTACAGAGTCACATGAAGACATTTTTGATGTGGGTTTTGTTCTTAGTCAGTTAGAAGGAGAGATTAGGTCATCTGAAAGGCTTTCTTTCAGGTTTCGTCTGTGAACCTGAACACTGAATGATTAATGGAATTATATTTGGAAACTGCCACTTCAATGATTTATAAAAATCGAATGATTTAATATCAGGTTAACCATGGAGATAATGGAGGCACAGAGGAGATTGTATCTGAATAAGAGATTCTGACAGGGTCAGTGACAAATCCAGCTGCTTCCAAGTCCTCCCACATTCAGAGGTTTCTGCTTGGATTCTATTAGGAAAGTGAGTGGGAATGATAGAGAAGTACGCTTAAACTCTATTGCTTGAAGGACCCTCGTAAGGAGAGTTTCACACCTCTTGCCACTTTCCATGGACATAATGATTTGGGAATAAGTGTTTTGACAATGTGAATTTCAATCTAGAATGCTACCGCATTGGAGGGAAAGTTCTTCACCTCCACATTTGGGTAGAGACTTGCTGTGGGAACTTGGCCATGAGACACCTGGAAATTTCTTTCATCAACAAACATTTATCAAGATTTGAAGATCATGAGCTCTTACCACCTGAAATTAATTATGAAAAGGCATGTTTACAGGTGGGTGTACTCATGGTAGCAATATGGAGCACAGAAACTGGAGTCAGAATGTCTGAGTTTAAATCTTGCTTTGTGACTTGAGGCTACTCAAATCTTCCGAGGCTCAGCTGACTCACACCCAGAACGGACTCCATCATCCTCTTCACTGGGCTCTTGAGAAGACTGCCTTCTATAACGTACAGGATGCATCTAGCAGTAGGCTGGCAACTTGTCAAGCACTCAGAAAATATTAGTTGCCTTTCTTCCTTTTTGAGTGATAATTTGTTTACTGGGAAGAAAACAAAATGCAATACCTAGTACTCAAGGAATTTACAATATAGTTGCCAAGGCAAAGGTCATACCTACAAAAGATATATAGCTACACATACCTGGGTAAGATAAATATCTAGCTGATGGTATGATCTGTAGTGCTATGAGTGTGAAAAGAAAGTGACAGTCACAGGAGGACGTAACAAGGGAAGGCTTCCTGGAAGAGGCAGAATTTGAGCCAGAGCTTTGAGAATGGTGGGTTGAGATGGACAGAGGAGTGGGTAGAGCCGGCCAATCCAGACAGAAATAAGAGAAGTAAATAGTAAAAATGTACAGGGTAAATTCTGGGAATATGCACAGACTGGTATTGCTGGAAAAGTTTATTGACATAACTAAACATAAGGCTTTTGGTAAATGGTAATAGGACTTTAAAAGCTGGGCTAGAAAACTGCCTTTATCTGGTAGCTAATGGAAAGCTGGTAAAGGTCTCTGAGCAGGAGAGAGCATGGGCAAATAATATCATCTAGAAAGCCCGTGAGTCTACACCATTCACTCTAGTGTTATGAGCCATGCTGCTGTGAAAAAGTCCCTTTCATTACGCAAATACTCAGTAAATCACTGAAGACCCACTGCAGAACTCCAAGGAAAACATTTTATGAATCAAAAGCTGAGTACAATATGTTAGCAATTAAATGAGATAACATAATAGCCGATGCAGAACCATGGCTTTTCCCCACCACGATTTCAAGCTGCTGCAGAAAGAAATGCTTATATCATCTTCCAAGTTATCGAGCCATTTCGTTTTTATTTTCGGAAGGCAGGGAGAGGAAACGAGAAGAGCGGGGAGGTCAAGAGGATTCAAAGCTGTCTATTCTTTAATCAGAAGGCATTATTAAGGAGAGCCAGAAAGGAGATTTGCTCAAAACCAAACCTGCCCCGGGATGGTGTTAAGTTACTGCCACTTGCTCCCACTGCAGAGCAACAAATGAAGGTGTGCAGTTGGGAAGGAAAGTCCCCCAGGCCGCTGCGGAGGTTTCCGGTGCATACCTCCCACTGCTACTTTATTTACTGCAGCTGGCCAGCGTTTATAGCCTGTTTCATGTATTAAAATTCAAATGTGGAAAACATTACCAGGATCCTCCTTGAATTTTTTTGTTGTTGTTGAGGGGGATGGGTTTTTTTTCTCTCTTCCCCTTCAACTTCCTTTTTATTGTGGAATGCATCAAATGGTCAAAGGCTAACTTCAGACTGACTAAATGCAAAAACTATTTCCTTTGTTCTTAGGTTTTTGTTTGAAAAATTATACCAGTTTGCACAAGAAAATGACAATGCAATCTCGTCCACACACATGATGGAGTTTCAGGTGGAAGGGCCCGGATTCTGGGGGCCGCTAACTATCTTTGAGGAGAAAGACCACACAGCCCCACTTGGTTTAAAGGACAGCAGGTTGTGGCCATGTCATGTCTCTGGAGTTGCGCTCCTGTCTGGGGGTCTGTGGTTGTCCTTGATGGGATTCTAACTGTCTTCAGAGGAGCGGGCAAGAACTTTTCCTCATCAGCAAAATTAGGCGCTGTATGGCTTCTGCACAGTTTTTCAAAGTGAAAGACACTCCTGTGTTAACAGGGGCTGATTAGTTCCGCTTTTCTCTCCTTCCCCTCCACCTGGGTCCACCCCGCTTCCCATCTCCAAAGATGATTCTAGTCTCTTCTGATCCCACCTCTGAGTCAGCCTCAAAGAGGAGGCAACTCAAAGGTCACACAGTTCCAAACAGCATCTATGTATAGTTTATTATTTTAAAGAACCACTTAACCTACATCTGGTATTTAAGAGCAAACTTTACATATTTGTGGGGAAAAACAGCTCTGAAGCAATGCCCTGGGTGCATGTGGCATCCGTTTAACATATGCAAAACGAACACAGCTACAGAAATTAAACTATTTTTCTCTTGATTGAGAGCAGATATACAGAAATGGTTATAAGTCACAGATCTGGCTTTTAATAAAGCCAGATTTCTTAATTAAAAGCAGTATTGTTTAAACATTGTAGTTTTTTAAAAAAAGAGCTGTACAAACTGAAATCTCATATTATATGCATCCCAAGTGTATTTAACACATTACCTGAGGCCAAGCTAAATTAAAATCTAGATTTTCCTTTTGTTAACTCTTAGCAACTGCCATGAATAGACAAACAATTTCTACTCAATGATGAATTTTTGGGGTAGAGGTCAAGGAAAAGCGAAAAAGAAAAAAATGATTTAGCTTTGGCATTCAAAAATATCTTTCCACGTCTTAGAAGTGAGTTCATTGCTTCTATTTATAAACCGGTATTTTTGGTTTCAAATTGGTTGCAGGTTTCCATAACATACTCTCAGGATGGTCCTCTCAGTCTTTTACTAAGAGAAGTCGAAAGGACGCAGAAGAACAGGACTGAGCAAGGAGCCTCGGAATGACCTGTACTTGTTTTGCATTCTCCTTTCGGAATCATCTTTAAACCAGGGACACTTTATGGGATAACAGGGAAGCAACTTTTTAAGAGCCTATAAGGTACAAAACAGGACAAAAAAGTGTTTACTTCTCAGGTAGGAGTTTGTAAGGAGTGGACTTACACAGAATCACTAGTAACATTAAATTTTCCGCCCATTCGGACCTCACTAATTGTCATCACTTAATATTTTGTTTGGAAGATTCTCTGGATCTTCATAATCGCCCCCAAAAAGGGATGCGCTCCCAAATCCTTACCAAAAGCAGTGGGCAGCACTGAAATCCCAACCGTAATGTGGACAAATGTGCTTGAGCCGCATTCAAACAGACTTATGAATAGGCAGTGGCAAAACGACTGTGCATTCTAATGACACAGTCCCACACCAGATATTTAGACAGACTAACACATCATACATTTCTACCTCCTATACTCAGAATTCAAAGGCACTGATTCGTTTCTTTAATAAAAAAATTCAACCTATTCATATCTGAAATGCCAGCAATGTAACATGAACATAAGATGGTTGGGTCCTTTAGCCAAAGCCACCACAGTGAAGAAATTAAAATATCAGTGATGACCCGGCAATGCTCTCCTGGATATGTACTTAAGTGAAATGAAGACGGACGTGCCCACACTAAAGCCTGTACATGAATGTTCATAGGAGCGTTATTCATAACAGCCAGAATGGAAATAATTCAAATATACATCACCCGATGAAGATAAATATAATGCACACAATGAAATATTGTTTGTCAACACAAGTGGATGGCACTCTGATGTATGATAAAGCATGCATAAACCTGGAAAACACTGTGCTAAGCTGAAGAAGCCTGTCAGAAAAGATACCACATGTTGTATGATTCCATTCATAGGAAAAACCTAGATTAAGCAAATCTACTGACAGAAAAAGTGTATCAGGATTGCCAAGGGCTGAAAGGGTTGAGGGGAGACTGGAGAGTGACTGACCACTGATGGCAATGGGGATTTCTTTTCATTTTTCTGTGTTTTAAAATTAGACTGTGGCAATGGTTACATAACCCTGTGACTATACTAAAACACAGTGAAATATAAACCTTAAATGGGTGAATTGCATATTAAGTGAATGTGTCTCAATAAAGCTATTTTTAAAAAGGGAAAAACAGCAGCAATAGTGTTTATAATCGAAAATCTAATTTTGTACGATAACTACAGTCTACAAAGTTCATCACTTACCATGAGTGAATGTCTGTTGGCTGAAAGAAGACCGGTTCCATACCCTGAGCCCAGACCACCCATTGCTCCATTATGAGAAGGTCCAATGATCCCATGCATGTCCCCGTGACTGCCAGGCATAGCGGTAGACGGGCCCACTGCATGATTTCGGAGAACATGAATGGCATCATCCAGTCTTTCTAAACGATCTTCAATCCGGCTTTGCTGTTGGTGAATAAAGGATGTGAAATTTGATTTAGTTTGAAATGCACGCATATGTTACATAAGTAAAACGAGTTCACACACACCACACTTTAAGTTTCTAAATGTTTCCAATAAAGTTAATTTCCTTAAAATAATAAGAATAGCATCCTTCCTAGACAACGGGTGACAAACGTTAATGTTATAATCAGTGTTATTTTTCATGAACAAAGTAAATTCATTTGAATGTACATATGCTGTACTATATTGCATTAGCTTGAAAGAGAATTTAGATTTACTTTAGAAAAGGAAAACACTTATTGAATTTAGGAAACATTCTGACAGACATTGGTGAAAAGATTTTTAAAAATTAGCCATGAAAAGGTGACCTATTTATAGTTCCCCAATTAAATTACCCTCCTGGAGGTATATTCCTTGATTTCCTCTGTGACATATGATACAGTGCTAACTATCAAGTCAGGGATGGGTAAATACATACTGACAGTAATTTCTTGAGTACTATCTATTTTCACCAGTGTGTGTGTGTGTGTGTGTGTGTGTGTGTGTGTGTGTACAGAAGAAAGTGGCGACTCAAAGTAATCACAGAAAAAATTACAAAAATTCTGTCAACCAACATGGTACGAGATTTCACTACTGAAGAATCACAAAGAACTGAATTAATGTTTACCAGAGCTTCTAAATGATTTCAAAGTCCTAACTATAGTATAGAATTCACTCTCTTATATGGGTATATTATTAAAAACCAACTGAACTTTTTTTCTCATCCCAGCCATTAGGATCCAACTTGTCTGCAACTAGATAAGGTCTGTACTGTGGTTTTTGGTGAAGAACATGGACATGTAGTTTATATATTCATTTTTTTCCAGTGTGATAAATTATGATATCAAATAAACATCAGCATAGGACTCTCCAGTGTATACTTTAACATCTAACATCCCACTGGGCCCTCATACTACATGAGTGAGGCAAACAGGGAAGACAGTATTACCCCTTCCACAAAGACATGCGGATGAGGCTCAAAGAAATTAAATGAATTAATTAACCAGTGTCACAGTACCAGGAAATGACAAAGCCAGGGTCCAAATCTAAGTCTTTTGACTTTAAATCTAATGTTCTTTTGTACTACAACGTGCTTCAATCGCTCTGATTTTCAGTGGGTTGTGCAAACAGATGTACCCACTTTACTGTATGAGAAGAACAATTTCTAATTATTCTACACTGACAGCAAGAATGTGGGTCTAATACATGTAGTTTATGGTGCAGAGCATTCTGGTTTGGTGGCCCTGGTGTTACAGGGCCTCCTCTAAACTAGTGGCTACTAGTATGACCTTGGAAAAGTTGTTAACTTCTTTGAGTCTACGCTTAATTTTAAAAATAGGAATGCATGCATATGTACACTTCCAAGTGTAAATGTAAGCATGAAAAGGAAGAATACATGTGCCTACCATCCTTTCTGGCTCACAGCTTCCTGGAGGAGAGAGCAGTTTCTCGTGCGAATCCCCTCTTGAGTGTTGAGAATTTAAAGGAACTAAAGCTGTAGTTCACAACTTTAAACCCAGTCTTTACAGTTTTATAGTTGGACAAAGCCCAGTTTTGATAGATGGGTCCCAGAGAATAACTGATGGAGGTAAACACTGGAGGCAGATTAGTGGGGCTGGGTAGGTAGTGTATATGCCGCCTCACTCTGTGGTTGCCTTTACCGGCTAAAATGCAGAGCTGGGTGACTCACACACCTCAGCAGGGAGAGAACAAGGGGGAAATATACTGTTGTACTTTTAGTTTTAGATTTTCCTTAATTTAAATAGTAAGCCAGAAGGGAAGGAAACCCTGAACCTGACAAGACAACATTAAATTAGAGACATGTATGCCTTCTTCCATGTTCCACCTCAAAGAAGGGAAACAACGTGGAAAGAGCGAAGAGCTCCTTGCTGCTACCCCTCCCCATTTGGTTCATGCACAGCCCGGATACTGCACGGAGTGGTGGTGTTTCACGCATATTTCCAGTCCCATCGCTGAGACTTGAGAAAGCCCAGAGAGGCAGACACTGAATCATGACCTACTTAGAATATTAATTAACTCCATGCAAATTCCCAGCCTTTCCCTCCTGGAAGAGCAGAGATGTACTGATGTCACTAGGTGTCTATGAGAACCAAAGTGAACAAGGAAGTAGTAGTAGGCTTCTGGTCCCAAGGTCAAGAGGAAAATGCCTATAAACGTGTTATTCTGGGAAGCAGAGGAGAGGATACAGGATCTTTAAGTGCTGCAGTACACAGCTTTAGCAGGGACTTCAGCAGCACATCTCAGGGAAGTAATTTAATCACAGGCCGGGATCTTTCCCCAGATGGGAAGGGGCCACTATCCTTCCAGGATTTTTAATCTTCTATCTGGTCCTAGATCTTTAGAGCCCTGGGCTTACACTGCAGCAGTATCTGGGTTACAATCTACAAACAGGAACAAACACAGTCTAATCTTGGAGTGAACTAGAGGCAACAAGAGAAACATGCTCTGGAAGTGGCTGGAGCAGAGATGAGCAGATGACTTACCAAGGAGTGCAAGGGTCCTTCATAGTTAGGAGATGATGAGGCCTGCCCTCCATTTCTAGACCAAACAGCTGTGCCTGCTGATATGAACAAAGGAATTACAATGCGATCGACATCATCTTAAAAACAATCTCACCAACACGTTCAACAGTTCTCTTAGAAACAGCAATGTTGGTTTCCACGTGGACCCTAAGGTGAACCTCCCATCCAAAAATTCTAGGGCAAGGAAAACATCTTAAATGTAAAACATGGAGACTTTACATAGACTCAGAATTCTCTCAAGCTTCCTAAAAGGAGGAATTTTAGCTAGAGAAGTGTTCCTTTGAAGAAAACTATTACTACATAGTCAAGGTCCTTTTAAGAGTGCAAAGTGGGAAGGGTACCGGGGCGGGCCTTTGTTATGCCTCCATGCAAGGCCAGTTTGTTAAACCAAAATTCTCTCACCAATGAAAAACAGCTTTGCGACTTGGTTTTAAAATGATCCTTGAGAAGGAATAAGCCTTCAGAAACTTTTTAAGGAAATAAGATTAGTTGGCAGGGATCCACAGAACCAGAAATTTAAAAACTCAACATAACAACAGTAATAAGTAAGTAGTTTCTTCTGAAGAAAATAATTTTTTTATGATTCGCTAAACCTGCAGGTAAAGATAGATGCCTGCTATAATAAATATTACATGTCTAACGTCCTACTTTTAAATTTAAAATAATATGCACTCAGAATAGAAGATAAATAATTCAAGTAAGGAAAATAAAATCTACGATTTCACTGAATCTCACGCCCGACACAGTTAGCCCTTTAAATATTCATTCTCCTGTCACTTCTGGGTGTGCATGTGTGTGTGTTCTGATGCTAAATGAAAATAGAATATTTTGTCCAGTTACTTTCAGGGACAGAATCTGGACAGAGCTATCAGTGTGAAAACAGCGACCTGTCCCCAGGTCTACATCCTCATGAAGCCCTTCCCTGCTGCCAGGTGCTCTTCCAGGCTGGGTTACCAGGGCCTCGCAATGGCCCTACTTCTGGTCTTTCTCTGAGAGCACCCTGCTCACGTTTAGAGTATTTAGGGTGTTATCGGGCATGATTTGTGCACCACAACTTTTGGCCCCCCATTAACCTAGGAGTGGAGAGGCAGAAATGCATGCACCCGGATCTTTGCTCTCTGGGAATGCTACAGACTTAACCTTAAGCATTAGACTAAAATAGTGGTTCTCAAGCTTTATTAGACTGTAGAATCCCCCCCCCAATTATAAAATAGACAGAATTAGAGCTGTTTTGCTTGAAACGGGGCACATGGGGTTTTGTCCCTGCCCAGACCTCTCCTCGTGGGTCTCATGGGACGCCGCCCTGTATAACGAGGCTGGCGGTCACTCCAGAGCTGAACATGGTATGCACGCACAATGCTGAGCTTCCCTTGCCTTTTCTATCATGGGGAAGGCTTCACTGCTGTTGCAGTGTCCCCTTGATATCATCTTTGTTTCTTGCCAGTTTCAACTGTCTCTCTGGGCATTTGGACTTAAATGTCCAGCTACCCCTCTCTATTCTGTGCTCCCCGCCCCCCATGTCAATGGAGGCTTGGGAAGGCTGATATCAAGCCCCACCTAAGCCAAGGCCATCGCCTCCGGAAGCTTGGTGGTGATCTGAACCAGGGAGCCAGCTTGTGGTGGGCCCTGTGAATGCTGATATAGGGACGGAGGAGGCAACATTTCGGCAAGTGACTCGCTATAAATTACAGGAAGGTCAGGTTTCAATGAGGTACAGATGTGACCTAGTTTTGTGTTAGAAGCCACCTGCCCTCTTTCCAGAGTGCGGAGACAGGCAGCAGACAGGGCCTTCTGGAAGCATTTATACTGGAAGGGCAATGAGCCTTTTAAATGGACCTCTGCTTTACTAACATAATGTAAGAACTTATATTTTACTACTTGAAGCCATAGTTCATGTAATTTGTTATTTTTAAAGGCAAACATCCCCTTTTACTCCACACACTTCACAATTTATTTACAAGATTAGAGTTTCCTCAAACATCCCAATTACATGGACTTCAAAGAGGGAATTTGGAAAGTCTAAAATTTCTGTCAGAAAAGATCCTCTTGAATAATCTATATTTGATGACTGTACAATCATAGTCAAGGCTATATGTACTACCTGGTCTCATTTGAGATGTTTTATTAGAACATGTTATTCTGTGGAGTATCTTCTAGAGAGCTAGGAAAAATTTCAGAAATAAGTTTCCCATATGTCTGTATATTTTTTAAAAACATCTAATTTTTAAGACAAGTTTGGGTGTAAGTGACTGTGCCTTCACATGGCGGTCTGTCTCTCCCACTCCTTTCTGTCTGTTTGGAAATGGTGTTGTGAGCCCGTGGAGGGAGGGAGCTTCCCCCGAGTGCAGGGAGTCCAGGGGGGCAGTCACTCTCACCAGCTGGCACTGTGAGGCATGGGAGCAAGGACAGTACCTGAGAGAGAAGGCGGAGAGCCGACAGGAGTTGAAGGGTTTGATGAAAAGCTGTTGTTAGTGTGATCTGGAGAATAGATCTTAAAACAATGGGGAGAAAAGAAAACAAATCCTCATTATTAGGAACAAACAATCAACAATTTTGTCAACTGCAAAGTATCCATGCAATTCATTTAAAAGTTACAACTTACAAAATACATTTAGTGATCAGCTGCAGTAACAACACGTACCCACTTTAATCTTTCAAAATCAGAATTACTGAGGTCTTATAAGATCGTCGGAAAAGACCTGGACTGGAGGTCAGCAAACTACTTTTCTAGTCCTTTTCCTCCCACTTCTCGCGTGGCTGCTTGGCTATGAGCAAGCCACAGAGATACACAGAGCCCACCCCCACTCCACAAAACAGGCCAGACCAAGTCACCCTAAGATTGTTGTCCAACTCCCTCTTCACCATGATTAAAGCATTTGATTCCAAGATATGAGAATGCCTAGATTAAATAAAGACTTCTATTTGGTAAAAATGTTGAGAAATCAAACATTTTATGCTCCTGATGGTACGGAAAAACCAACTGAAGAGATAAAATGTTAAAGCAACAAATCTCCACTTACATTTGCAGATGCCCATGCTTAGCTTTTGAGGACCCCACCAGGTGTGCCATTGTCGCTAGTGAATGTGCAGGGCACCTCCCAGTGCAGCCTCTTGGCCGTGGGCAGGGAAGGCAGAGAAGCTGAGTCCCCAGGTGCCAAATGTGTGACAGCTCCCCCAGACCTTACTGAGGGTCTTTTTAAATGCCTTTTCTAAAGTATTTTAGAATTGCCCCTCACAAAGTCAGTCTTAGATGGTCAATGAGGGGCCATATGCCTTTAGAGAAAAATAAGAAATCCAGATAGAAAATCTATACACCTAAGGGCTCCAAGAATATCCGAGAACCTGTAACTGAGTACCTCTTAGCAGCCCTAAGGAGACAAGATGGAAGAGACCAGCCAGGCATGGAAGCTTCAGGGCTCTCTCTTCAGATTTTCCAGTGATCATTATGCAAGGAAAAAAAGCGAGCATTTCCAAAATCAAAGCTCTTTGCCATTCATTGTATACAATTCCACATGTCCACGTCTGATTAAAGTTCAGGCCTCCACAATGCTACGTATGAAGGCCAAAGTCAATATTGCCTCACCGAAGCAAGTGCTTTCCCCAGAGCATCTCCAGTCTGGGAGCTGCCTGCTGCTCCGCTTCCTCTATTTGCTGCAAAAACAAAAGGCAGAATATGAAAAACCAGGCCGTGAGATGTCTAACAATTTTCTATTCCTGGTCCATTTACTTACAATTTAATTGCATTTTTAATGCTAATTATGACACATTAATTTTTAATTAGCATTAATTTGTTTGCTGAGGTAGATGTCAAGTATATTCATGTTACATTTTCTACAGATAAAATATAAACCTGACACCTTGGTTTAAAGATATAGTCTTTTAGTTGCTATTACCTTCAGGCTTGTTACCTAGGAGTGTGTAGTGGTGAATGCTAGTTCATTGCTAAGAAATTGACAGTACTTTCAGGTGTCTAAAGTCCTCAAAGTTTGGCTTTTCTTTACATTTTAGATAGTCAACTGAATTCTCCTCATGCATAATTTATACCTCCTTTGAAATAAAAAGAGGTACTCCTCTCAGAGCTCCACAGTAAACAAAATCAAACAAAAAAATCTATAACAGGTCTAGGAGAGAAAATATTTTTAATATTTGAAATAACATGTATCCCACACACATTTTAAGTGAAATTTTAAAAAAAATTGAACTGCTGTGCTACTAAAAGTCAGCATGGTCTCAGATTCTGGAGAGAAAATCAGTCTACATAATCATGAAGCTATCGCTCCATCTTAAACACTGGTATTTTTATCTACAAAATAGATGAACAAAGAGCACTATTAATAAAAAGACAGAGGTGCTAGTGTATAATCCAAAGCCAGCTCTATTCAGCAAGTGTCTTTGAAGGTAATTTGCCTTTACACAATGGGACAGCCAGTGTTCCGCGGAGGTCTCAGCCGCAGCACAACGCCTACGTACGCTATGCTGCAGTCATCAGGGCCTCGGCATTAGCAAATTGATGTAGTATTTAAATAAAGCCTACTCAACGCCAGCGGAAGATATTTTTCAATACTGGTGAAATAAGAAAACTGATTAATCCAAGCAAAACTTCATTACACAAATAATTTTTTAAAAATTCACAGCCCTATCCTTGACCCAAGAAAGCAGCTTTCAGGCAATGTGTCTCCACGCCCAGTGTGTGAAGTGGAGTAGATTTCAGACCCCAGGGGTCAGCTTCTCCCCATTCTCCAGGTTACAATTTCACTCTCTTGGCCTCTGCTTAGCACAGTTGAATTATGCTGGCTATTTTCACAAATTCACATGTTGGGTATGTCAGTTAGTGGTCTTTTGATGTGTGTTTTATTTGATTAACAAAACCCACCCCCATATTCATGTGTTATTACTAAACCTGAAAGAACACTGATAGATGGTAAAACGAACAGTCACCTTTGGACAAGACATTTGTTTTCATTCCACAGACTCATATGAAAACTGAATCATTAAAAAGTAGCTGACATTGTCTTAGAAGAAGTGAGGCTGTAATCTGTAATTTCCAAATGTAATCAAAAGGCTCATCTCTGTATCGGCTATTAGTACTAAGGATTTTAAGTGGAAGCAATCTTTGAAATGGGGGTCTGACATCATGCTGAGCTAGTGGAAGGAACTCATAGATATCAAGAGTATTAAAAATACTTAGTATAAGAGATAAGTAAAATTTTATCTGGCATGAAAATTAAAATTGTTGTATTAAGGAGTTTTTTTTTTTAAATAAAGACAATTCTAAATAGAAAATAATATTTTGAAAACATAGAGAGAACTAATATTTTCCAGCTGGTATTACCATAGTATTTGTGCATAGTATACTTGTGTGTGTGTGTTTGTGTGTGTGTGTGTGTATGTATGTATGTATGTGTGTATATATATATGACATATATTTCTAGAAATTCATATATATATAATTTTCATAGAAGTAACATTATCATATACTAGTATACCTAAAATTAGATTTAGCAGTCAAAATAATTTGTGATGTCTGCTTAATTACAAAACAAATCTTCATGATATGTAAGTGCAAAGCCACAATGGAAAAATTACATTATCTAAAAAAGAACTGAAACCCAAGTAGTACAAGATATTGTTTCAATTACAGAAAACATTTGCTACCATTGTGGCTTTCAAAAGATTAATTCTTCCTTTGAACAACTTTAAAATTAAGATAATAAGTGTTTAAAAATACTTTTTCATGAAACCAAACAGAATTGAAAATCAACAGAAATATTTTAGGAACATTAAAAAAGCTAATTATATGTAACACACACGCAAAAAATCACACTTTACAAGAAACAAGATATAATTATTATGATCACGTCCATACTAAACTTTGTATTAAGTGCCTGTTATACAGAGGAAGATGTTAGGACCTAGGAGGTAGATTAAAAAGTAGAATCAACTCCTTACCTCAGGTTGTCATAAAAATGATTCCGAAAACTAACAGGCTACTCATGGAGGCCACTGATAAGAATAGACTATTTTTAATATGCAGCCATTCCACCTGGCAGCGGCAGCTGGAGTGAGGAATCCAGGGCTTAAATTTCAAAGCAGTTTCCCGGGCCAGTTTGCCCCTTCGCTTGGAATGCCTTTTGTTCTGTTCCAGGAAACGTTGGAGAAGACACATTTTCAAGAGTCCCTGAGCATGTTAGGCGACAGGGGCCTTCTGCTAGAGCTCTCTTTTTATTTGTGTGACTGATATGCCAAAGGGCACAAATAATCAGACAGTGAACATATGATTAACTCTCAAACTTATAATTTCTTTTATATTAAGTAATGGGTCATGTTTAGCCAAATGCGCTTCTAATTAACTTGGTGCTTATCAAACCCACCTTTTGGCTTTCATGTAACAGGACTTGATTACGATTCTAGGCCCAAGTTTTTGTCAGCCCATATTATAAGCAATTACCCAAGTGCCCATATAACAAATAAAGATGAAAACTACTGCCCCTATTTGGTAAAGACTGGGTTGATTTCTTAAGATATTTTAGCTCTAATCAATTTTTCTTGCTCCAGAGAAAAAAGAATCTGTCGTTAAGCAGGGTTGCAAAGTAAACATGAGTGGAAGATGAGCAGTGATTAAGAGGAAGTGTAATTCTGTAGGAGGATTCGGCACTGCCAGCCACCCGAGCACCGTTCAGGGGGCGTGTGCACAGGTGCTTGTTGCTGGCTAGCTTGGAGCAGAGAGAGGGTTCCGCTACATGTTGGACCACCCTGGGACTCACTCGCAGCTTTGGGGAAATGGCAATTCCCATTAGAACACACCCTCATCAGAACACCAGGAGGAGCGGTGCCTGGGGATCGACTACTGAAAATTAGAATTGCGAAAATATGTTACCCCTTTAATACACACCCATAACCTCAGGCTGGGAACATCACAAAGATATAAAAGGAACAATAAGTGTAATTTATAGTGTATTTGCCTGAAAGAAGATGACTGCTTTGAAATTTAGTTATTTCTGAACTATGTGCAAGTGGGCCTCGTATTATTAAACTATTAAAAGCATCCTAACAATGTCATGAACTTGACTATAAAGATGACACAAGAAGGAGCGTCTCCAGCACTCCTACAGAATCTAATTTTATAATTAAACCTCAAATTAGGGCTAGAATGCACTCATTTTTAGCACGAGGGATCTCTAGAAATTCAGGGGGAAAGTTGGGCCCCAGGACCACGTGCAGGAAATGGACAAGACTTAAATCAAACTAGTTTACTGTTTTCCATTAGTGATTTTTGTAACTATGGTGCCACCACAATGCTGGGTGAAATTCATAAACCCTTATGCTCTGTGCAGGTCTATCACCCAACTCTATTTGAAGGCTCAAGATTCTTGTAAAAGACAAAGTGATCTATGTGACTAATATAAAATAACTGTGAAACCAAGTCCCCAAGGGGAAATTGACATGTTTCTGCTAGAAAAGCCACATACTCAAGTGCTTCATGTCATACAAACATGTCATTGGAAGTGAAAGTGGTAAGCCAGATTAATTCATGAACCAGATAGATATTCCAGGGTGATCTTTAGCATATGCTGTATTAAATCCATCTTGGTAGTCTGTTCCTTCAACGCTGTTTGGTTTGAGGTTAAAAACATGGGAAATGCCTTGTATGAGAAAGCAGGCCAGTTAAAGACCAATAAAACAATAATAGTTATTCTAAGCATTATACTGGTTGTATGCCCAATTCCCTCTGAGGGCAAGGGAGGGTGTATAGCCCAAACAACAAGTCACATTGTAGGAGTGGATACAAATGGTACCTCCCAGGGGTCCTCATTGAGAAGTGTCAGAAGTATGTGTGATATAGTCACCTCAATGCTTTTGACCAGGGAGGGGTATTGGATACTGCAGGTAGGAAGGAAATATGTATATAACAAAATGTATACAGCTACCATTCTCTAGACATTTCTATCCTCTACAGCTGGTACCTAGTGACTTACTACACTTCCTTCTCTGAGATACACCCAGCAGGATAATACTGAGAGGGTTTCAGAATAAAGTTTGAAGGGCTTTGATACTGGTAACTCCTGAAGCCCTCAGCCTTAGCTCCTCTCCTTAACTGGGGGCTCCATTAGTTAAACGTCTGTGGACCCATGCTGTGTCCCGTGCATTATACTCATACACTTCTAGATCCCTCTAACTCAGAAATGTCCGGTATAATCTCCAGAGTTTGCTGGCAAAGCTTCAGAGGAAAATGTGAATTCTGTGTAACAAATGAAATACTTTAGAATTCTTTCAAAAATCCATGGATGAATGTGTCACAAAAAAATTTCACCATTAATATAATCTCAGTAAGATTTATCCCCCCTAAGGGTTTCTCAGAAAAATGATACTGGGAATTAAAGGGGGGAAAAAACAAACAAAAATCCCAAGAAACAATGGTCATTCCTCCAAACCAAACACAAGCCATCTGAGATCCCAGTGAGCATCTTTTCCATCTCTGAAATGCAGAGAACAGAACTAGAGGCAAGGGAGCCTGGCTCCAGAGAGGATGCCTTCCAACAGCTCTAGAGCTTTCATCGCCCGCCGCATGCATTCTGTCGTCCTACGATCAGTTCAGGACAATTGCTGACCGCCAGGAAGACGCATTATAACATGAAACTGAGAAATGGGCCAATAATCTTTTGAACGGAAAAAACAGCTTCCTGAGACATCAATGTTGTTTATGAAAAGATTGCACCGCCTTGCAACTTTACACCAAGAAAACTTGAAAAATCTGATGTCCATGTGTTAGCGCTTGAACCCCATTCTTACGGCATTAGTATTGCTTACAGCCATTTTCTACAGAATCATGTGTGTAATCTTAAACATGTGTCAAGCTATGTGTTCCCTATTTACCAATTATTTAATTAGCTCTGTTTGTTCTTTGCGATACAGGCAATGTAATATTTCTTTATTTCCTGCATTTCAGAATGAGTGAGTATATGCCAAGTATTTTCAAAAGTCTACAGATGTATCCTATTAGCCCATACTGTTTGTTAGGGAAGCATTAGTAACTGAAGAGAAATCTCTTGTTATACAGACATGCTGCTGTCCCTGACTTCTACCACACTCTGAAAATCAAGCCAAAACCTAAGAGAATTAAAGTGCGAAGAAACTTGAGTCACGCAGACACTATGCAACCATGAAACCTATTATCATACCCAAATTTTCCTCTGCATTTTAACTGGAGGAATTGGAAGACATGTTTTCAGGGAGAACATGAGTCTTCTCTCTTACAGTAATCCTAAATTCATAACTGAATTTATGCAAGTTCTTCCAAAATGCTGAAGTACCATGTCTACTTATTTCCTGAAAAGATTATAAAGCTTTTTCACATTCTACTAGCAGATTTTGACAAGTACACCCATGGTTATGGATTAATTTATGTAATAATGTTTTGCCTAAAAAAGTTCTTTTTCCAGGTTCCAAAAATCTCATACTTTTCCCTTTTAAAATTATAGCTTCCTAATTATTACCTAGACCCTCCTTCCACTTAAACAAGTTAAGTCCATCTTTCGCCTAGAGCTCCACCCTGCCCAGGCCAAATGAAGGAGAGGAGACATTCCTATCCATCTATGAGCTAATGATGAGCCAACCAGCTTAACTAAAGCAAATCCCATTCCCACCCAGATGCATGGCTTTGCTAACCACAGCCCAGGGACGAAGATTACGCTTTCGCAATATCTTCCTTCCCAAGTCTAGTGCCTCTCTCCCAGGAAGACTGTTTTGCAAATTAATTAACATAACTTTTTTTTTTTCAAACAGTGCTTAAGTATGTTCTCCTCAGCTCAAGCGTTTGCTCCACCTTTATACCTTCCTAAAAAAGAAAATTACTCAAATCACAAGTAGACAGGAAATCTGCCATGTAAGAGGATGAGTGACCGGTCAGCCTGCTTTATAACTAGACCTCATGACTGCAGAAAGGGGCTTTCCATGCGCCAAACCACACTGAAGTGAAATATGCTTCTCTCACTCTTTCAGTTCTGCACTTCTTTCTTCTTGTTTTTCAAATCTGCCAAAACTGCATTGATAGCTACAAAATGTCCCCATATGACCGTAGTCCAGAGCCCCCCGAGGTCAAACTCATGCAACACACTTGTAGAAACTTTGTTATGAAAAGTTACAAAAATGGAAATTCCAAAATTTGCTTCTCAATGAGACATGATAGTGAAGGGCTGCTAGATGGCTCATCTCAAGTGTGAAATATATTATTGAATAAACAGAGAGTGTATTATTTAGGCAGGATTATATTTGCAACACTTCAAAAGACATCTCTTTTTCATAAAAAACTCCCACAGAAGTGATTCATACTAGTTCCCAAAGTTCTACAGACTAAGGAAAATGAAAAAACTACAAATAGCTAAGAGGACTAGCAGCAGGATCATTGTCACACATTCTCCTCTCTAAAACACACAGTGAGAGTCCTCATCAGGGACCCCCTGGAAGTCACCCTGAGCCCCAGCCAGGTACGGGTGTGAGCTAGAACCTGTGCGGTGGCAATCAGTGAAGCCCCTGGTTTAACAGGACCCGGGAGCATCAGACTGTAGTGCTGGGTGACAAAGGCAGACAAAGGCCAATTCGGAAGCGGGTGCTCCCTCCTCCCCAACCGGAACTCTTTCTTTCCTGGGCAGCTAGACATCCTGCCAGCTCTTCCCTCCCTCAAGGTGAGAGTGTGATGGGGAGCCATCTGTCCGTGGGAGAAGACCACAGTGGACAGCATGGAAAATGAGAGGAGGAGGATGGCTCCGTTAATCTGCCAGCAACTTTCTGCCTGAACTTATTTTTCTCTCAACTTGAAAAAAAGTAGCAGATAACTTCTGTCCCACTGATGCCCAGCCGTCTCCTCTCCTGTGAGTGAGTGACACTTCTTCCCTCTGAAGGACTTCACCATGCAGCACTCTTCTGAAGGTGAAGCTCATCTAGTTATTACTAGTTGCCTGTCAGTTTCACATGAACCCATCTGCAGAAGACTGTGGCGTGTCATGGCCAAGAGCACAACACAGTGACTGAATCTGGGAAGCGGTCAACAACTACTATTAAGAGATATCGTGGTCTTTATCTCATTAGTCTTCAATGGTTTGTCTTATAAAAGTTCACCTTGCTTGCTGTTTGGGAGTATGAGAAGCAAGGCGGTTTGGTATATTTAAACCCCGTTCAAACTAATTACAATAGGCAAAGTAGCCAAATTTCAGTTTCTTGTGGAAAAAAATGTGATATGGTCAAGCCAATGACTATTTCTGTTTGGTTCATTTGTTTGTTCAGTTATGTGATAAACATTCATCCTTTGATTGCTGTTCAATTATGGGGGGGGGGGGGGGGGGGAGAGGAAGGTAGAGATCTTTCATTATAATCCTGACACTGAATGTTGGTACCAGAACTGGCATTTCCAAAACTCACCCATTATACTGTCTGTCCCGTTGGCAGGAGGCGTACAGGAAGAGGTGCTGTAATGGTTGGTACCACTACGGTGGAAAGTGGACATTGGAGGAAGACTGGAATTGATGTCTGCTGAGGAGTGTGATGGGTAGCTCTGTAGCAAGAAGCAGAAAAAGGAGGCAATTTTCAACCATAAAATATTTAATGGGTTAGTTTTATAATACTTCCTTCTGCAATGGAGAAAACCCTTAAAATTTCAAAATATTGAAGAATACATCTTGCTTAGTTCTGACAACTTTCATTTTTCAAATATTAAAACACAAAGACACAGTTTGGATTTGCATCAAATCTAGGGGAATACGATGGCAATGTAGGACACTAAAAAGGATTACAATCTCTAAATCTAAAAATTACTTCTTAAAAGCCTACCTGTGGCCCGGCTGGTGTGGCTCAATGGTTGAGCCTCGGTCCATGAACCAAGATGTCATAGTTCAATTCCTAGATTGTGGGCTCAATCCCCAGTAGGGGGCATGCAAGAGGAAGCCAATCGACGATTCTCTCATCATTGATGTTTCTAGCTCTCTGTCCCTCTCCTCTCCTCTCTCAGAAACCAATAAAAACATTTTTTTTTTTTAAAAAAAGCAGCTCTGTGACTTTTACAGCATAAAAAAAGCACTGCTATTATTATTTCTTTGTGCAGCCTATTGATCAGGTAAGAAAGACTCTATGATACACTGAGTAAAACAACACGGTGACCTCCAGGCTTTGCGTTACACTTCATCCTGACCTTCTGAACACTAAATGGCAAAGAGTAAACCATCTCAGGTCTTTTCCTGCCAAATTTGGTCACCTTTCTGAACTCCAGCCAGAACAAATGGTAAAAAAAAAAAATTAAAAAGTGCTAATGAAGTGCTATCTCTCTGAAGCATCAATATGAAAAGCCTTAACTCAATGACTGTACTGAATTAAATGAGAACAAGTGAACTGAGAATAACTATTTGACTTCTTACTGCATATGTCCTCTCCATTAGTGATCTTCATCTTGTTGACTGTGAAAGATCACCTTTACAGAATCATTTGCGTTAAGGCTTGGCTTTGAGTTACATTATTGCACCAGTTGTCCAAATCAGCTGCTTTTCTTGGGGCATGTTACAGTACCTGGAAGGTTGGCAAATTAGGTTCCACCCAGCTATCTGCCTGGGAGTGAGCAGGTCATTAGCGGGGGTCACAGTAATATTTACAGGAAAATATCGAGCTATGTTCCTGCTCAAGATGATAAATAGCTTAAAAAGGTGTTCTCATAGGCATCTGATGAGTTATAAACATGGAAAGGAAAATATTTAAGCTAAAATATAATTTTTCCTTATATGTGATATATTAATGGGCTATGGATCTTTATTATGTGATTATTGGAGAGTCTGTTAATTTTTTATATAAAATTGAGATTGGAGATGATGCTCAAAGTCAGAGGTGCTTCAAGCCCAGGCCATTTATTCACAAGGAGTGAAACCCTGGTGTCTTGGTATTTTCTTTTATTTTGAGAGGCCCATCTTGGTTCTACCTCCGCCTCGATGATTCCTCACTGCTTCCCACTCTTCCAAGACTTCTCCTCTCTGAATCCCTAATGAACTGACATCATCTTCACTGGGCCATTTAATAATGGTATGCTGCCTTTCATTGTGATCTCTCTCACACGCATTTCCATCTATACTGTACTGTAAACTCTTTAAAGGGAGAGAATACAGTTTATACCTTTGCATCCCACAACTTGCTACTGAGTGCAGAACACATAATTACCCTATTTAGGCAATGAACAACTGGCTACTGTTAATAAATAGTGGATTGAAATGCTAGTATTTGAGAGGTAACTAAAAAGTCTGAAAAATGAAACTTTGTTTCAGAGCCAAGTCTGCCACATCCATGCTTTTGGATATATTACTTCTACACACTCAAATAGTCCAAAGAAAGGTCAACTTCAGTGTAAAAGTTGACATACTGCCCTTAAACTTTTCCAAGTCCCCAAGAATGTCTTTCAAACTTTTAAGTTTTATGAACCTCTTTGCATGACTAAAAAATTCCTTATGCTACCTGTTAAACTCATTTCTACTTGCTACTCACAGAATACCCCAAGTAGTCCCTTGAAATTTCTTCCGGAGAATAGTAGAGTGGGGCCATTCCATAGCAGAACTAATCTGAAACTCTGAATAAGCCACAAACACCAAACTTAGAAGAACTATTTCTGCTGAGGAGCTAAAGACTATCATGAAGTGGAGAAAGAGAGAAAGAATGAGGAAAAAGAAAATGAAAAGAAAAAGAGTAGGTTTCAGTTCTGCTCCATGCTGAGTTTCTAAAGAACACAGAAACTTTATAAATCAGTCCCAACTATGCAGAAATCAAAACAGAGACAAATATTATAAAAACTATTGAAATAACTATTAATAATTATAGGATGACACAGGAAAAAAGATTATTGCATCGGTGAGAATTTTTAGACCCCTTAAACCTGGGCAGTAATTCAGGATTTGACAAAGGGTTCATATTGACTTCGGAGACAAAAAAAAAAGTTCTTTTCCACAGATTTTAATGGGGAAACCCATACAATGCACCCAAATCAGTTATTTTTAGAGACTCATAGAATATGAGATGCTGAAAGCAATTAATGAGATTTATAACTCGATTATTTTTCAAGAAAAAGTTTCATGCAAACTACTGTTACTCAAAGTCGTAATAAATACACCACAGAGAATATCAGTGATAAGTGAATCACGTCTCTTGTAGAGTAGTCAGAGATCAACCAGAAGAGGTCCCCTTCCAGTGGTTCTCAACCTTCCTAATGCCGCGACCCTTTAATACAGTTCCTCGTGTTGTGGTGACCCCCAACCATAACATTATTTTTGTTGCTACTTCATAACTGTAATTTTGCTACTGTTATGAATCATAATGTAAATATCTGATATGCAGGATGTATTTTCATTGTTTGCGACCCACAGGTTGAGAACCTCTGCCTGAGTCTCTTTTAGTCCAGCTATTAATACTATCTGCCCTGCTTACTACAAAGCAAAAGGGGAAGTATGATAAAGTGCTATGGCCTTACATGCCCACTATTTATTTTTACCTTTAAAGGCCTAAGAGAGTGTATTCAGAATCTATTGATAGAGTAAGTGGTGATAATGTTTCCATTAGTGATGTTTTTATGGGTTGATAATTCAAAGATTGATCTCACTTATATGTGGAATCTGTATGATGGACAAAACAGACCCAGAGGCACATGGAACAGACTGACAAGGTTAGCCAAAGAACACATATGAAGAGATTAGTCGAAGAACATATATGCATAGCCCAAGGACACAGACAACAGTGTGGTGATGGTCAGAGGAAGGGGGAAGGAAGGTGAGTAAAAGCAGGGCCAGTTGTGGGGGACATCTGTAATAGTGAAAACAATAAAAAAGTTAAGGAACTATAATAATTGGTAGCACATACCAAGAAGACAATTGGGTTTTAGGGTAAGGCAGGGTTTCACAACCTTGGCACTACGGATTGTGCCAGGTAATTCTTTACTGTGGGAGGCTCCCCTGTGCATTGTAGAATTTTTACCAGTGTCCTTGGTCTCTATACACTAGATTCCAGTTGCAACTACATCCCTACCCCCACCCCCCCCCCCACACACACACACACACACACACACACACACACACACACACATCTCCCAAAGCTCTC
>NW_006291383.1:2948252-2972852 GCF_000327345.1 Myotis davidii | reverse complement strand
CTTATGAGATAATATAATGCTACCTTCATTTGTCTCTCATTAATGGATAGGTTATTTGACCACATCGTGTCTCTGTCACTAGGACTAAATAAGTAGGCATATTCAAGTATTTCAGAAATCCTAACTCCTGGGCTATTTTAGGTTGTTAGAATAGGATATAAGTCGCTTTCTCCATACCTCTAGTGGTTGAGCAAAAGAAATCTAGAAAGCACTATATCCTGTATCAGGACAGAGAAAGAAACATAACTCTGGGTACTAGAAAAAAGGGGAGACTCCAAGATGAAGAGAAATGATATAAAGACTACTAATGCTAGTGGACTGGTAATAACCTTGTAGGAATGGATGTCCATACATTTCCAAAGCTAGGTTATTGCACAAGGGACTCAGTTTTATCTATCTGCATCGCAAACCTAACTCGTGATCTAGAAGTACTCTTACCTCCATTTCATGATAGACTTACATTCACAAGCAGATTCCTGGCTGTGGTTGTTTTGAGGCTAGAATAACAACAGGTTGAGTTGCTTCCTCCAGGATAAAAAGTAATTAATATTAGGAAGGATGAGTGTAGGTGATGGGCAGAGTGGAAACTTTAGTAATAAAAGAAAAAAGAGTAACATTCTACAGCAGTTTTCAACTGGAATGAGGCAAAACAGAGTATCAGTAGAAGATTGGGGCTGTGGAATTAAAACTAAATATAGAAAATTTGGAATCTGCTCTATATAGAAATCCCATGGTTGCTGTTACTGATAGGAGGGTAAAGAAAAATGAACTCTTTCTCCCAGAGTGAGAGAAGCCGGTCAAGGGGAAGTGGAAATGCCCATGCATATCACTACCCTCGAAGTCTACTGACTGTCACTCTGCCCCCTGCAGTATATCCTTCAAAACTACAAATAGAAAGAAAGAAAGAAAGAAAGAAAGAAAGAAAGAAAGAAAGAAAGAAAGAAAGAAAGAAAGAAAGAAAGAAAAGAAAAGAAAAGAAACAGCCAGAGCTGAATTCTGCAACAGAAATACAGTGTGTACTTACGTAACAAAGGAAGTTGACAGTGTGATAAAGAAAACACAGAACAAAACACAATAAACAAGAACAATGACAAGGAATCCAAAAGCACTTACAAAGGTGATCTGATTCAGTCCTATCTCTGATTATAGGAACAATACAACGGTGAGCATACGGGTGTGTACAGTGTCGCATGCATTTGCAGAGTCCTTGTGTAAACGCACGGAAAGGCAAGGACTGGATTTAATAAACCAGCTGTCTCATCCCCACTGCCATGTGAATCTGCCTTACCAAACGTTCGTGTGGATGCAGGCTACAGTAGCTGCTAGACTGTGGAATATGGGAAGAATTGCCCAGCATCCCTCCGTAGCCAGGCTGATTCATCCCACTGGAGGAGCTCCAAGGGTCACTGCTGTGATGGCCATCTGTAAAGGACAAAGAAAACGGTGGCTTTTCTGAGGCGTTCAGCCTTGCTTAACAGAATAGAGGTTTTTCATATACTTGCAAATGGCTGTCTCTTGTGCATTCATCTTTGTGTCAGTTAGCTGGTTACATCAGAAAGAAAGTCATCGTTATTTTTCCCCAAATGACTGACTCTATATTGCTAAACAAACATAAATACTAAATATAGTAAAGTGTTCTTAGTAAAAAGCCAACTGTAAAAGAAAAACATTTCTACATGGAATTATGTTAAGACAGCAGGGCACCTAATGCTAAAGGAAACATTTCTTAGAACTATTCTGATGCTACTTTCTATGAAAATTAACCAAAAAGTTAAAATGTTTTTAAATTTTGGGGTCAAAAAATACTTGAGACATTACACAGTTGGCATGCCTACAAGTTTAAAAAGTATATAAAGAAATAAGTAATAATGAAAAAGAACATCTCATATTTAAGACTGAATTTCATTTTTGTACCATATACAGTAGATGGAATTAAAGTTGCAATTACATTATGACATATAGGAAAGAGAAATCTTGAATATATCATTCTGAGTTTTTGTTCCCTTTAAAAACATTTTTTTGGTATATAGATATATGGCTATCTTAAGCCTTCAGTGGCAATTCAAAGAGTACACATTATAAAGTGGATAATGTCTACAGTCAATTTCGGGAGTCTGGATTTTGTACAACTATCTAGGAGTTTAAAAGAGGTTTAAATGATCTTTTCACATCACGTTAATCTTCTTGGAATACCATATTAAAAACATTCCTGTAGGTTCTCTGGGTCTATTGGCCTAGAAGTTACTATGGGAGATGGGTTCTGTTTGCTTTAGGTTTCTCAAATTAGGGGGGAAGAACCATGTGACTGCTGGCTTTTCCAAGTTTTCCTTCTGTCACGTTTGACAAAAATCACTGGGTGCCAGATACATACCGTGCCACCAGGTAGGTGCTAACTATATGGCAGGCATTGCTTTGTGAAAATATAAGATTATTTTCACCAGCCTTTTATTTAATAAAGGTCTTTTGAAAATGTAGGCAATAGGCAAGTTAAATCTAACACTGTATCTCATGAGCCTTCTTTTTTTTCTGAGATTTTAAACTTAGAAGTTAGAATTCAGAAAACTGGAATAGTTTCAGGACAGAAAGGAATAATCCATAGATTTCTTAAGAACTATGCAAGCAAAATCAAGTCTGTGATCTTGGTAATTTAGGAATTGTAACTAGAAGATGGAAATTAAAGTTAAAAATAAGAGGCTGCACCGTAGTAGGTTTAAAATATGCCCCTGACAGTCTCTGAATATCTTTCCCCTAACCAGCATGTTTCTCCAAGACCTGCATTCCTGGGGCACCAGGCACCCCTCACTGAAGGAAGCCGATGCGTGATGGGGCCAAGTGCACTGCTCCTGGGATGGTAATGTGGAAAAATCAGACTTTCAAAAAGTTGTTATTCGTCTACTTTAGATTTAGCCCTGAGATTGAGGAAGTTTAGATGTCACACATGAAGTTCAGGACCACTAACTTTTCAAATAGATGGCATATATGACGAATAAATTGAAAATATATATCATTAAAAAGGACTCTTGAAACATTTTGACAACATGAGGCACTATATGGAAATACTCTTCGGATTTGTTAACACAGAACACTCAACCCAATGTAGACTCATAAAAATACGTATTTTACATAAATTATGCTTTTCACAGTAAATTAATATTTATCACATCCCATGATCTTGGCATAATGTTGTTTTGAAAGAATAGAATTAGACATGTGCAAATTAATTGTGCTCATCATAAATGTCAACTCAAAAAAATGTTTTGGCATTTTGAGTATTCATATGCAGAAAAGAAAATTTGTTTCCCATACCCTGCATGGTCTGCAGGGTGAAGAACCTATTGTTTTAAACTATCCCATCTCCTTTGCAGTGTGCAGTTTAAGCAAGCCACCTTTGTGAAGGCAGGCAGAAGAAATCTATCCTTCTGTCAATTTTCTCCATGAAAATCTGCTTTTAGTGACAAACCCTTGAGTTGATAATCTTTGTAAGCACCGTAGCACAACTAGCCACAAAAGAAGGTGCTGATGCCCATGTGGATATGGCTGCTTTTTATAGCTGAAGGGGAGAAGCCTTCTGTAATGGCACAGAACACACCCAAGTGACATGCCCTGGGGTGTTCCTATGAGAGTTACACCTAGGACAGGTCACAAAGATAAAAGGTCCCTGTGAACATGAGCTCCATTATGCATGGAACAAATTCTCTCTATTCCTGAGGGACCCATTCAATTCAATTTTATAGATTTTCCATGGAATTTTACAAGTGAGCTAATAACCTAAAAGAGCTAACACTCTGAAGGGAAAGAAAATAAATCTATTTTAATGAGAATGATTTTGAGTGTGTCCACTGTAATCTAAGCGAGACACCAGGCTGCTCCCCTGGCACCTGCAGCCCTAAGTAGGCTCCCCTTGCTGTGACATGGCCCTTCCTAGGGTAGCGCAAGTAAGGACATCTCATGGCACTTGCCAAAGACACACTCAAACAAGGCTTCCCCAGCCTGGCAGAAAGAGTTAAAGTTCTGCATACAGGGGATCTCGGTCAATTCCATACCTGAATTTCAGAGTATTACCTTGGTAACATGATCATTGCGTTCTGACAGTAAGTGTCACAGACACATCAGGAATGGAGCTTAGCTGCATCCTCCAAACTCTATTCTTACAGCAGCTGCTGTCATTTCAACCATCTTGGTCTTTTTTCAAGCAGTAGACAGGGGCAGTGCTCTCAATGGCAAGACTATAAACTCAGGGACCACACATCCACGGTAATTTAGTCAAAGACGCTGGCCAGTTAGAAAAATAAATATGTATTTTCAACCACAAAGCTATAATATTCTGCATTTGTCGGGGAAGAAAACTGGATGTTTTGCCCTACATCAATTAGCAAGCTGAATAAAGCTTTGGCTGTGATGAAATGATATTCCAGTTTTCAGATAGGTCACTTCATTGATCCAAATGAGATGCTTGTTCTTACCTATGAAACAATACGTGGCTAAAATTTTAATAGAAAGTTATTTATAATAACAAATTGTCCCCTGGTATGTTAAATCCAGGATGCTCAAAATATACACTGAGTCCAAACACTTCAAAACATATATGCACACTCTTCTTGAGGGTGAAGATGCTGAAATGATTAGTCATGGAAGACCATCCTCCAAGACATCGGTCTTAGTAAAGCAAACCAGCCTAAGGTTAACTCATTGTTGCTGCAGGGGCTTTCATTTAAAAAACAGGTGTTAGTAAGTTTTAAGTCGTTTATTCATTTGTAAGGAATGCATGACTGTCAGTATTCTCTACTTGTCTACTATTCCACTTCTTGGGTATCAGTTCAGTCACTTGCCTCATACATGGCATGACAAGACCCAGGAAGACACTTCGCAGTGATTTCTGGTTAGGAGAAGAGACAGCTTACCTTGCATGAAGAAGGAGCTAGGGAAAGTGCTGGCTGCTGGTTTCGAGGAAGGGTAGCCTGGCGAGTCCCTATTGTAGTCGGCAGTGCTTGCTGATGGAGCATAAACCTGAGGAAGGAGAGGCGATTTAGTTTGGCAGGCTGCACTGACCAAAGTGTTCAAGGTCCACAACGATATAAGAAGCAGGCACACAGTGCTAAATGTCTACCATTAAATGTCTACCATGTGCACTCGCAATCGATGAAAGCCTAGAAACACTTCTCCTTTCAGAAAAACAGAAGACAACCCGTTGCCCCCAAACACTCAGTACATTTGTGTGAATGGGAGACTGGGTGTGATATTTTCAAGTCACAGGCAAGAATATGTCTAGTTATAAATATGTTATATAATACCAATACGGTGATCGTGGGAGTTTAAATATCCTTTCTTTTTAAAAGCATAGGTGGCCCAAGAGTACATGAAAGGTAAAAACAGAAAGACATGCACAAGCTTCTCCCATTTTTAAAAATTTTAACTTTTCTATTGCAGCTGGCATTCAATATGTTATTAGTTTCAGGTGTACAGCATAGTGGTTAGACATTTATATAACTTACAAAGCTTCTCCCCTTTTACTCTACCTTTTAATTAAAATTTTCACTTGTGAGAGAGAGAAAGAGAAAACAAATACACTATTCAAACCAAAGAAAGTGACAAATATGTCTTGGAATATTATTCCTATAGTGCCAGCTTTTTGCAGAGATGCATGAACAAGGCCACTAAGAGCCAGGTCTACATAGACCACCAACGATCAGTGTGCAAAGAAGGGGGTAGCCCTCCTTTATAGCTCTTATTATATTTCTGTGTGCAGTTAACTTAAAAAGTGTGCCCAAATCCCAATTTGCTTACATTTGTTTACTAATACTCATGAGATCTGGGGAACTGGGTCTTTATAAAAATAACCAGTGTATTTTTCTCTTTAGATTTCCCTTAAAGACAACAGCATACTGGAAAGGCATAAATTCATAAGGTACAGTTTAACTGTAATTGATTTTCCCCTTGCCTTTTTTGCTAAATGTAATTTTTTAAATCCCCATTTTCGTTTTCTCCAGAAGTTCCTCTCTCCAGATGGTGGGGGACTGAGCACTGTCGTCCTCCTGAGGAATCGGATACCTTCCTCCTCCATTTTGAAGCAGCAGCGCTCACAGAATTGGCAGTGAGCCCATGTGAGACTCACAGGTCACAGTACAAGAAAGAGAAATTCACCAATAAAAAGGCAACGGCAGGGTTACCAGAAAAAGGAAATAAAATAACTCCCCCCCTTTTTTACAGCACACATCAAATAAACACCCTACGATAAATTATATAATTGCTCTCAGAACACCATGAATCACAAACTAAGTATTAATATAAGGTTTAGAATTTCACAAAGGATAGGTCCACAGAGACAGATGTGGAAAAATATGCATACACATACATACATCAAATAAATGCTACATATGCCCCACAGTGCCCTTGAAAATTGGGAGGTCTTGGAGATTGAACAAAACAAAAACAAACCAGAAAAACCCATGTGCAATTTAGAAAACAAGGATTTTTCCTGCATCATGGTGGGAGAGAAGCCCTATATTTCACAGGGTATATTTCATTTTCTTTTTAAGTGTTCTTCATATTTTAAATGTATAAATAGCTATTGGCTTCTATTTTCAAAGGCCTTACAATAAGGGGGGGAATTTTTTCAAATATATTTAAGGGACAAAAAATAAAACTTAAGCCAGGAATCCCCAAACAAATTAATACTCTCAGTTCTGCAAAGCAAAACCCAGCATTTTCTTGAGAACTATACAATTAACAGTTTCAAAATGCTCCTAAATGTATTCGGAGAAGGTCTTAAATGTAGGGTAAAAAGATAAAATAAAACATTACCTTCTAGAAAAGGGGGAAATTGGAAATTAGATCATCTCGTTCCAAGAGGAGTATGAGCATAATATGACTATAATATATCTATCTACAGGCCATTAGCCTGACAGCTATTTGGCCAGCCAGTGTTAATATATAGTACTACGTGTTATCACCAAATTTCAGAAATTAATATATTTACTGTAAAACTGAAAATAAACTCTAACTCATTACTAAACCATATTTTAAAATAATGGAAATAACTCACTTTAAGATAATAGTTGAGTTTTAATTATATATTTCACTACATTATCCTTAAACATGTACTAGTATATTATTATATCAACAGCATTTGTTTGCTCCTAAGAAGGTTAATTTTTCCCTCCTAATTTGTATGGAATTATTTGTTGTTTCTTTTGTGAAATAAGGTCAAAACTTCGGTAATTTTGTTCAAGTATAAGGAAGTTGCGTTGATTACCAACTATGATCAAGCTTAAAGATCTGTGGGTAAGATCATTTACTCCAAATTAATAAACACTACCTGCATGAAAAAGAATATCGATGTGATTAAAAAAGTTCTTAGGGCATCTTATACCATCCAATTTGTTTTTCTGGTGCTGTAGCCAAATGATGACTCTTTAGACAAGACAGAAATCTTTGTTAACAAGAAATGACCATTGTTTAATGGCTTAAAAAAAGGGAAATTTCTGCATCTTTTATAAATTTTCTTTACATCATAATGTAAAGATCAGGTATAATGTCATTTACAAACTTCATCCTTGTCACTGCAAAAATTATAAGTGCTCTATCTATTTGTTTACACAAATAAATATCACAAAGAACGTATACTTTTAAAAGAAGAAGAAATAAAAATTACTTATTTTAACTATAAGAAAATTCAATCAAGAAATGATCAAAGCAGCTGCTAACAATATGTGACTTGATCAAGCTGCACCGCTATCAACTGCTCTTTATTTTCCACTCTTTAAAGGTTACTTTCTTTAAAAATAGAGACGGAGGTATCAGATAATATCGGTGAAAACAGAGTGGTCATTATGTTTATACTACAGTTATCCTTCATGTTTTCATCTTTAACAACCTAGATGATCAGTGAGCTGCTTCATTATTTTTAGTTTAGTCAAATATTTTGCCAATTTCTCAACCAAAAGGCTTCAGAGGACAGGTTTCAATAAGGTGTTCAATAGAGATACTAAATTCAATAAGAAAAACTCATGTCATTTAATTTTAATTATTACTATTCTACGCAAATAGAAAAATGATGGACACATTTGTTAAATAATATAACTTTTTACTTAACAAAACAATAACAAACATCAAATAGTTGGAATCGTTTTTAATGACTAACACCAGAAAATCAGTACAATGAAAAATAGAATTAAAATCCCAAACTCTAGTTCAATGTACTGAAGTGACTCTCCACCAGCGAAACATGAGGAAAGTCTAAGGGAAACAAAAATCTACATTTAGTTTTTCTCTGATATGGTAGCTTAGATCAAGGTGACTTTTGGCATTCCGATTCTTCCCATAAGAGTGACTGAAGAAGTGAAAAATTTTTGTTGCAAAATTGGGAATGGGGAGACTTGGCCATAGCTTATAGGCGACAGCCTTTTAAAGAACAATTTGTTGAATAAAAGCTTCATGGAACACTAATAGCAGAGTATAGTTAATATTCAAAGTAAACACTACATCTTTTCCTTACAATCCTGAATTTAAATCAAAACCATGAATATAAAAATTCTGAGTTTAACAAAGCTCTCTAGATAAGATTAAACCCTGAACTGATAAAAACAACGAATGTTTTCATATTTACTTTTTGTTGCACCCGTAGAAGTATTACTATTGTACATTAGCTGTCCCATCCAATGGTCCTGATTATCCTTTGTGCAGCCATCAAAGAAACAATAATATGACACCTGCTTTTAAACTAGAACCTCTGCCTATTAGAAAAGAAGAAAACTAAGCAAAAAATAAAAAAAAAATGAAGGGAGTAGCAGCTCCTACTTTTTATAAATTGAAATTTATAATTATCAATACAAGGCTTATTTGGCCATAGTTTGTAGAAATATTATTGTGGGGTCTCATAATTACCTTTAAGAAAATAAGATATGATATGGTATATTCAGAGTGAAACTAGAATATGTTCATGATATTTGCCTCCTGAAATGTGAAGCTAAAATGAGGAGATCAAGTAAAGTGGCTACAGCTCATGTATAATGGGTGATAGTGAATTACACAGTACACCTTTAACATTCCTTAACATTACTACCCCTTTGAGATTCTGCACATATCTGAACATATGATTTCCAAAGAGAACATATAATTTCCAAAGTTCAGAGTAACTAAGACAGTGTGATCAAAACTTTCAGACCCTTAAAAAGTGGCTATATGCTCCACAGTGAATAGAAAAGAGTAAAGCAGAATTATGCCTCAGACTCCCAAGTGCCAGCGAGGCTCGCTTAGCAGCTCAGACCGTGGGAGATTTCACAAATATTCTGAAGTGTGGCAGTTAGACACTCAAATGCCAAGAGTTTGTAGTGTGTGCCTGATGTTTTCGGACCAGGGCATAAGCTTTGAAGTTTCCTAGCATCTAATGGGGAAAAGTTCTTAGATGATCAGCTCACACTACTCAGGCAACTAACTGGATTGGACCCTCAACTCTTACAATATTGTTTGAAGGACGTGGGTCACAATAAGAGAAAAGAACGGCCCAGGGGCGGTGATCCCTCCAGTGTAGAAGATGTAAATGGACACTGTAATTGGTCTATGTGACCAAGTTAAAGATACTAGTATATTGCTAGCTGATCCATAAAGCGAGGGGAAGATGTACTTAAAAGAGACAGTTTCTCGGTAACACAGAAACAGGTTTAGTAGGATAGGAGAAATTACCTAACTCTGGAACCAGGTCAACTCTTTTCAAATTCCAGCTTTCCCAATTAGTTGTGAGGACAAAACAAAGCAATTTATCGCTCAGAGCCTCAAGTTTCCTTTGTCAAATGAGGCTATCTTATTCTTATTGTGAGGATCAGAGACAGTATCTATTCAGCATTAGAACTAACATATTGTAGTCACTCCCTAAATGATAGTATTATTTATATCTTGTTGTAAGTGCTACTTATTGCTTATAGCTATTTTTAACATGTCTAGAATGGAGCTGTTCAATATAGTAGCCATTAGTACTATGTGGTTATTTGAATTAAGCTGAATTAAAATTAAATAAACTAACATAATTAGTCCCTCAGTTACAGTAGCCACATTTCAAATGCTCAGCTGCCACATATGGCTGTTGGCCATCACACTGTACATCACCAACACAGAACTTTCGACCATGGCAGCAAGTTTATTGGAACTACTGGTCAAGAGACATGCTTGTCTGTGAAGAGACCTACTGGGCATGCACATCACCCTCCATTACAGCATCTACTTGCAACAATGCCAGCTAGTTTAAGACCTCCTGTTCCCTTTAGGCTACAAAAGCAAGAACTTTTCTGGTGGACTAGAGAGAGAGGCAAATTTCTACGTACCTATCCCTAGTACCTAGTATATAACTGGTGTGTAATAAATGTTGGCATTATTGAATGGCAGGACAATAAAGCTTGAACTGATTTTTAACACTTTCTGATCTTGTGTGTTCACAAAATTGGTAACTGATTCCCTCCATTCTACTCTTTCTTTGTTTTTATTACTTTTTCTTTTTAAATCTTTTTGTATCACTTCTTTACAGCTGTTCCTTTCTCCTTCCACCTGCTACCCACTGTCCTGCCTCTTGGAATGATATATTTAAAGCTCAAGTAAGTTCAACTTCATTTTACAAATGAGCAAAAAGAAGATGCTAAAGGAGTTACCCAGGGGCCTAGACAGTGCCCAGGCTCCCAATTTCTTGTCCAGTCCTCTTAAAACTCTCCTTTCAAAAGTCTTTTTTAGTTTTATAACTTAAGTATTCTAATGAACAGTAAAATGGCATGAAAGGTTGATAACAGGTTCAAGTAACAGTTGAAATATGTTCTTATATGGTTTAAAGACAAAATGAGTAACACTCAAGGGCTTATAATAGTAACGTAAGGCAGTATACAACCTAAGAGCACAAAACAGACAAACTACAGAAATAAAAATTATCACCTGATATATTCTCAGTATAGTTACCAAGTCAAGAAATATTTACTAGTGGAAAGTGATCCTACACTTCATTTCCAAGTGATGGTTAAAGGCTGGTTTGCATTATTATCACATAAATAGGAAATCTGTTTAGAGATAACACATAAATGTGTGCAGTATATTGACAGAGAGATATTTAATTATAAATGGGACATTTTGGGGTATAAGCTGTTGAAAAGCCTATACATTTAAATCAGTATAGGCTTTCATAGGAAGTAACCAAATAGTTTAAGTTTCCTAAAATAAATCTAGTAAGAAGAGTTTTGCTCCTCAAACTGTCTTTATTGCTAGTCTTATTTTTTTTCAGAATTATAAAAAATGTGTAAAATCTACCATTCATGTATATGATATTCATAGTTTATTTGTGCTAACAAATAATGACCTGTCTTCACTCTAACATATATTGCAAAAATATATGAAAGTGAATATGTATATAATCTCCATAAAATAAATTCCTCGAATATGTAATATATTTAGAATACAAGTTACTTTAAACATATATCCATATTTCCCATCACAAATATCACATGTAATTTTTCTACCCTTCTAAATATCAGTTGAGTTTGCATGATCTATTAATGAGTAAATTAAATCTGAAGCTAAATCCAATAAATGAATTAGAGCCAAGAGTTTTATCCTTCTCAGACACCAAATTTCCTTTTCTGTGTTAAGAAGAGTAAAATGGTAACAATTTCAATCCCCTTATTTGTTCATATATTTACTGATCAAATTATATAACTGAAAGATATAAAAAAAAAAAAAAAGACCCAAAAGAAAGCAACCGGGAGGAGAAGCAGGGACCTGAATGTTCCGCGACATCTGGAGTTGTGTAAGCACACATGATGGGCAGACTGGCCCCCCCCCGCCCCAGCCCCAGCCCACACAGGCTCAGTGGAGCTGCTGTAACAAAGTGAGCCGGACCCATTAAGTGTGTGCCTCCTGTGTTCATTATGGCCAGGCAGCTCTATCGTGTACTTCTTGTCTCCAATTAAAAAGGCAATGATATTCTTATGTGTGGTTTTTTCTTCTTAAATATAGCTAGCTGCGATGTATTTTTCAAAACTCTAAATCAAATTTCAAACTCTAAAAAAAAACCCCACAGGAGTCCATGTAGCCTTTGACATGTCTAGAAATTTACAAGGAAGACTAAAATCCTGCTTCAATTAAAAAAAAAAAAAAAAACTAAGGCAGAATCACTAATAATTGCATAACAATACTATAGGGATTTAAATCTACAGAGGCTCACTCAAACTATATCGCAGACCTAGAGCGTTTCATGATTTTTTAGTTGTTTTCACATATTATCCTACAACCATCTCAGTAATGTATGCAAGAAGTTAGCAATTAGGAACAAAGAAAAGAAGTAATTTATTATGGAATCACAGCTTAGCGCTCGCCAGATCTGGAAAAGGACCTAGTCCCAATGCCTGCCAGCCACAAGCGCTTGTCACAGTTGGCATGACAAAATGATGACAATGATAAAAATACTAACAGTTTACTTACGATATGCTAGACACTATTCCAGCGAAAGTGTGCATATAATCACTTTGTCTTTACACTAATCCTATTTATTATCAGATCAAATTCACAAATAAGGAATTTGAGGCACAGAGAAGTTACCTTGCTCAAAGTCATACAGCTAATTACATGGAAAAACTGGAATTCAAAATCATGTCTTTTGACCACCAGTCTAGCACACTTCCTCTTGCTAGCTAAGACTTCTTTCTTTTTAGGGTAATCATGGAGGCCTACCAGAACCCAGCTTTGTAGAGTCCTGGGTCCCCTACACTTCCTGGCCATTCTGCAAGTCCAGGGCCTGGGAACACTGTTCTCCCAGAAGAGGACTCTGGGTGACCCCAACCAGGAAAGCACGAAGGAACTTCCTGTGTCCTCCTGCAAGGAGGATCATCCATCTGCCTTCCAGACACAGAGCTGAGCAAAGATTCAGCAAGAATTAGTATTCCTATTAAAGGTACTAAAGACAGAGGGGTTAAGGAATCTGTTGAGCGGTGCACCTAGGTTTAGTGGTGAAATACAAAGACACTAAATTGGTAAAAGGTACCATATTATTTAAAGCATTCACGTGGAGTGTGAATATAGTCCTGTCTAACGTGTACTCGCCTCTGGCTACAAATACTTCTTTTTATTTTTACACCTGCGTTTCTTGTGCTCTTGGCTCTTCCTGAGCAGACACTGTATGTTTGCTATTACTTTCAACGTGGCGTATCCCAGGAATGTCCACTGCTAACATTTTGAGTACTTGGCCATGGCAGAGGATGCCTTCAGCTGATCAAATTACACCTGGCTAAAGAACTCTTAATTGCATAAAATGTGGTTCAGGTGAAACCTGACTTCTTCCTGGTTACATTCTTTTTGTTACTTATTCATGTGAGAATTGGCTTCCTCACCAGATTCAGTATTGGCACAGATAAAAGGCTGGATAATAAGCTCATCACCACTCTTTAATATATTCTAACACCCCAATTGCTTCCGAGCTTTTATTTATTAAATGTTCATCAGCAATTAAAGGTAATAGTAAGGAGAACATGACTTATTATTTCAATTAATTATTAACTCTAGTTATCTTAAGTCATAAACAGATGTAGTACAGTATTTATATCTTTATTTACAGCTACACATCAAATTCATGATTGTCCATTTTTCTAATGGATCATCTCCCATCTCAGTACTACTTCTGCCTCTTTGGCTACCAATTGTTTGCTTTTTTTTGGATAACAACTACTGCTTATTAGGAAGTGTTGGAACATAAAAACAGTGTTGGTTATACTGCCAATAAATAGCTCTGTGACCTTTGCAGGCATTTTTTTTTTTCATTAACTAATTGAGGGCAGCATGTCTTTCAGATGACAACACATTCTAAGATGTTATAATAAAAAGATTTAATTTTAGGTTTATTCCAGTGCTAATCATCACTATTTCTCATGTACTCTAGTCAATGCTTAAGAAGGCCGGGTAAGAGAGTCAATCAAAGAAACAATAAAGCTTAAAAACAGTGTGATGAAAAAATGTGCAGGTGCACTGTGTGTGTGTGTGTGTGTGTGTGTAGTACCTGGCAAAGCACAGGCTCAAGTAGTTCTAAGTGCACGTAAGAATGAATGAATAAACACATCACACACAAGATACACGTCAAGGTAAGAATAACATCACACTGGAGAAAGATAAACATTCATTGTGTCTGACAAAACAGATTCATTCTAGTGCTTTTCACTTCTCAATGTGTGTTAGGCTAAGCTTTCTTTGGAAGGTGAAGGCAATTATGAATAATAGTCCACACTGAAGATTTCCCAGAGTACATTCCCCACCCTTTTCTCTTTGAACCCAAGTCTAAAGGTTGATGCCTGAAGTCTAGTGCTAACATCCTTTACTGGATGTTAGTAGGTGTGTCTTTTACACAGGGATCTGAGCTCTAATAAGTTTGGACACCACTGAAATAAGTAAATTACTGCAGAACTTAATGTACATCACTATAAGGGGCAAAAGCTTGTATCCCCAGAAAAATTCCATGGTCACAAATGCGCTTGTCAACACATCTCCAATCATCCCCCATCTTGGGAAATAGAAATGCTGCTACAGTTAGCAGTTACTACACTTCCATGTGACGAAGTCTTAGATCTTTTCTCAATTATTAATTTTGAAGAATGAGAGGAAAAAGGAGAAAGCGGGAGGGTATGGTGAAGGCTTTATAAGAAGGGGAAGCAGAACCAAACAAAAATGCTGATTTCTTTAGAGTCTGACCATGTACTACTACCCTTAATGTGTCACTCCTAGCCCTCCAATCCTGAGTGTCTTCACTGCTGTGTTTGTATATACTCACCAGGGATGGCCAGAGAGCCATCGTCCCTAAGTATACGTTCCTCCCCAGGAAGCAAGAATGATTATGAAGAAAATTGTGTGAGATAAAAGCAGAGAGACACACTTTCAAGAGCAAAGACCCAAGCAAGAATGAAAAGATAGGGAGACAAGATTCTAACAGAGATCGACAAGACAAGAAGAATACTCAAAGAAACATTCACAAAAGGGAATACATACTTCATTGGATACCTTCTTTGGCCTCAAACTTAATTGTATACAAGGAAATTTGGTGAAATTCTCTGATTAATCATTATTAAAAGTTCCTACCTTTACAGTATTTTAAATTATAAAATCTGTCCGCATCCATTATCTTACTTAGTAATCAGTTCGAGAAAGATTATCCATCTAAAGCAGAGGTTCTCAACCTGTGGGTTGCAACCCCTTTGGCGGTCGAACAACCCTTTCACAGGGGTCACCTAAGACCATCCTGCATATCAGATATTTAGATTACGATTCATAACAGTAGCAACATTACAGTTATGAAGTAGCAATGAAAATAATTTTATGGTTGGGTCACAACATGAGGAACTGTATTTAAAGGGCCAGACGGTTGAGAACCACTGGTAAGGGATCAACTCTCTCACCCCTGTTCTACACTAGGAAAGAGAAGCTGAGGAGAGTAGGTGCCTTCCTTCCCCAGGGGTCACATGGCTCTAAGAGGGCAGCAGAGCAGGTCAGAACCCAGGTCTTTTCACCCGGAATCCCAGGTCAGAATTGTTAGCACCTGACCAGAATGCCCTTCAAGACCACCTAGGAATCTGGAGATCAAATTTCCATATTAGTAAATGAGACCTACCCATGCTAAGTATAGTTATGGATGAATTCTATGCTGTACTTTGAAGCATCCAACTTAATTCGGGGTGCTTCATACATATGCCTTCATCTTCTGCTTACCAAGAGGATTGTTATGAACAGTGAATTTCCAATCTGGTGAAGTTTTGAACAGGAACCCTGCCATGGTACACTGTAAAATTATTACCCATGCTCCCTTTCATAAAGCCAAAAGAAAGTACAAATTATCTTTCTTTGTCAAAACATATGGCTGTAACTACTTTCAACTAAAAACAAAAGCATGAAATAATTACCAAATGTATGACTCTGTGGCACAGATTGAAGTGAAAAAAAAAATATGCAAATTGTCAACATCTATACCCAATCAACCATTTCTCTATCTAATATCCATTCAAATACCTGCTCCTCCCCCATATCCAGGGCAAACTTTTAGGTGAAATCAGCCAGCAATATTTCACTGGCTTAACTCATAGCAGAGCTTCTAGCTAGCACAAGACCAGGTGCTTGGGTACATTTAAAAACAAATTAAGAGTCCAGAATTTTCATTACTGGCTAGTTGAGAGATTTCAGATGTATAACTAGCAACTAGAAAATGTCAGAAGAAACATTATGTATGTTTAGACAAAATAAATATAACTTTATGCAAAAGAAATAACCCAGTAGGATAGTTATTTTTTTAAAACCCTCTCAAAGGAGGTGAGAAAATAAAAAAGGGCAACAATATTCTAATAAAAATAGCTCATATCTTCAAGCACATTTAAAATATAATTATGTTGACTTTCTCTAATATTTAAATTTCAGACATTTTTTCACTTTAAAACTTCTTAATTTTAAAGATATACAGTTTAAAGATCTGCCACCTCTATTATTGTTCTGGAATAATAAGAGTGTAAGTAAATATGAACAACAGTAATTTCTTTAACAATAAAAATTACAATAAGAATGTAACTTATTTCCAAGAAATGAAATCTCTGATAACTAAATTACTTTGTTCAAGAATTCTGAATGTCTAAAATAGAAATGAAAAAATCCAGATGATTGCTTAACATTAAGATAAGTGGAGCAGCTTAAATTCTTAATGTTGATGAAATTAATGAGAAAATGTTTTTACACGAAAAGAAATACAGAAGTTTTACATAATAAAAGGCACAGAATTGATGCCTTTTACCCCTTGAAAACTAGTATGAAGTGAGAACTTAACAGAAATATACAGAAAGGTTAAAAAGGAGGAGGAGATGTTTTCTTTTTTCTGGTGGAGAAACATCCATTAAATATATGGGTGGGGCAAAGTAGGTTTACAGTTGTGAGTATACAAAACACAGTGTATTCTTGCATTATTACTTATTAATTACTAGAAGCCCAATGCATGAAATTCATGCAAGGGACTCGGCCCTCGCAGCCCAGGCTTTGTCCAGAAGGTTGTCCAAAGGACATCCAGAAGGTCGTTTGGCTGTCCGGTCTAATTAGCATATTATGCTTTTATTATTATAGATTGCATTTATTTTTTTGTTATCACTGTAAACCTACTTTTGCTCATGCCTGTATATAATTCTTTGATTACATAGTGAGGGCACATTAGGTTGTCTGCCTAGAACATTTTAATCTCCAAGTAGATCTGGGCTTTTCTCCAAATCCGCGATAGATAGATAGATAGATAGGTAGATAGATAGATAGATAGATAGATAGATGGATAGATAGATAGATAAGTGTATAGTGTGTATGTGCATATTTGTGTGTATGATAAAATTAAAGGTTTATAAAACATGGCAGCAGGGAGATGGGAAGGACCTGTTTAACGTGTTTGGGGTTACCTTTATGAGTGATAAAAATGTTTTGGAACCAGACAGATGTGGTGGTTGCTCAACATTGTGAATGTACCAAATACCACTGAATCGTTAACTTTAAAAAGGATTTTTTATGTTATGTAAATTTCACCTCAATTAAAACAAAACAGTGTAGCAGGCCTATAATTTATCTGTTGTCCTTCACTCAAAAAAATATTAGTGAGGACCCATCTGTAGGGACATGGTATTCCAGGCGCAGAGAGCACCAAGGATGGCCATATTTGCCAGGCAGTAAACCCTGTCACCAGTTGCCAGATGGAAAATTTAGGTAAGTAATGGAGCCATTATTAGGTGATGAGGTTGCTTTTCCATTGAAATAAAAATGTTCTCACTGAAGTCACTCATGATCTCTTTGTTAGCAAATTCAATGTTCTTCATTCTAGTAAGTAAATGAACTTATGACTCTCCCTCACTGTCAGAACTGTCTAAAGCAGCGGTCCTCAACCTGTGGGTCGCGACCCCTTTGGAGGTCAAACGACCCTTTCACAGGGGTCACCTAAGACCATCGGAGAACACATATATAATTACATATTGTTTTTGTGATTAATCACTATGCTTTAATTATGTTCAATTTGTAACAATGAAAATACATCCTGCATATCAGATATTTACATTACGATTCATAACAGTAGCAAAATTACAGTTATGAAGTAGCAACAAAAATAATTTTATGGTTGGGAGGTCACCACAACATGAGGAGCTGTATTAAAGGGTCGCGGCATTAGGAAGGTTGAGAACCACTGGTCTAAAGTGACACTGTCTCACTGTCTTAGGTAAGATAACCAGCTACAGAAATGGTCTCTAATGTGCCCTAAGGAGCAGGAGACCATCTTTCTTTCTTTCTTTTTTAAAAAAAAAAATTTTTATTGATTTTTTACAGAGAGGAAGGGAGAGGGATAGAGAGTAAGAAACATTGATGGGAGAGAAACCTCAATCAGCTGCCTCCTGCACACCCCCTACTGGGGATGTGCCCGCAACCAAGGTACATGCCCTTGACCAGAATTGAACCTGGGACCCTGCAGTCCACAGGCCAATGCTTTATCCACTGAGCCAAACTGATCAGGGCAGGAAACCATCTTTCATGTTGTAACTGTCATTTGGAAAATACATATTGTAACTTCTGCCACTACACAGACATTTGGTGCAAATAAAACAAGACTCTGCACTGAGAAAACACTTTGAAGAAGCATGGACCTCGTTTCTCATTTGTACAGCATGTTCAGCACCCTGGTCAGAATTAAAATATATTTGGATGACGATGAGTCTGTTTTCTTCTTTAACAGAAAACTTCTCGAAATGTGGACAACTTATTTAGCTCCCTTCTCCAACAAGTACAAACAGCAATGTGTACTAGTGGTAAAATATAAACAGGATTATGGATCAAAATTTTTTTGGAAAAGATGGAGCTCAAAAAGTTTTAATTGAACATATTTAATATTCCAAGCTTTCCCAACACTATACTTTAGAAATCTGTACCTTCTATAAATTACACAAGTTTTATTTCCCATAAAATACTATAGGCTCCTTAGGGCAGAGGGTGTGACTTAGAGTACACTCAATGCAATTATCTTGCCGACAACAAGTGTCCAAAAAACATTTATTAAATCAACAAGGGAAACAGCCAAAGTGAAAGAGGATCAATGCTTTCCTTCCGTCACACAGTTTACACAGCAGATTTTTTAGTATTGAAATGCCTTACAGACTGCAGTTTAAGCCATCTTTGTTGAGAAAAACTACCCACAGAATCATAAATGCTGAGGTATTACACATGAGCATGAGTCTGATTATCAGGGAAAAGATGTCATGTGGAGATAACACAGATGTAAAAGATACCATGCTAAAATTCCACAGATGTCCAGCACTGGATGTGCAAAATTTCTCAAGGAACTCATCCATATAGAATTTATGAGCATTTCTGACTTGCTATCTTTGTGATATCTGTTCCTTCGTTTCTGTGTCCAGATTTTAAAAATAAAGATTGCCTGAAATTATGACAGTCAGCCTGTGACTTAAATTTTCCAAAAAAGATCGAAAAATTTAAACAGAAGTCATAGGCAGGTTAAAAACACACATTATACTTCATGATGTTTTCTACTATTTCCACTTGATGGGTACTCAAAAACAGACTGGACTGTGATGAGGAGGCATAACACAGAATACAGAACTCCAGCTGCACTCACCACTTAAAAAACCCTCCCTTTGCATCTGCCATCTAATTCCTTCTTTTCTTTCCAGGGTCTGTTCAGGTCTCACTAAACCTGATTGGTCTGTACAGCTCGTTTTGCCCTTTGCATGTCTCCTAACTTGTGTTACTGCCTTCTGTTTTATATTTATGGTCTACTTTCCCAAATATGTTCCAGTTCCCTCAGGGGGTGTCTTATTCTCTCCATCACTCTCTCTGTCTGGTAGATAAGATGCTTGATGCTCATTTTCTAGTGATGATGATAATGATGACAATGATGATGGAAAAGCATCTTGCTGTGCCCTTTCTCCACTTCTTTACTTTCCTTCCACATCCACTACTCCAGTGAAACTGCTCAAGAGTTCCTGGATACTGCAGCCAAACGTCACTTTTATCTCTCAGTAACATCTGACACTGTTGACTACTTCCTCCTTCTAGTCAGATCTTCTTTCCTTGGCTTCTGTGACTATGTCTTCCTGATGTTCCTCATATCCCTCTGGACTTTTAAATTCAATTATCTCTTGGGCATACCCATTTGAAGGGCTCCTCATTACATTCACGATAAAATCTAAACTCCTTAATTGGGTGCACAAGGCACTTTATGATCTAGCCACTGTTTATCTTTTCAGTCCTCTCTTACTATTATCCTTATGCACTATGATCTCTAGCCATTCTGAACTACTTCTTTATAATGGGACATGCCATTCTCTTCCTTGACCCAGTTATTATCCTTGCATTTGTCTGCTTAATTTCCATTCATCCTTAGACCTCACTTCCTCTAAGACAACTGGGAGACAGGTGCCCCTCCTGTGTCTACCTTTAGCGGCCGTACTCCCCAGCGGGTGCATTATCGACTAAATGTAGCAGCCAACTCCGTGTCTGTCTTGTTCTGAGCTAGATTCCAGCACCTGACTCTTGCACACATTCAAGCTTGTCTCTATTTGAGTAAAGGAGTTAGGAAAAGCAAAGCACATTAAAATGTCTTTAAAATAACCATAATAACTCCGCCCCAAATAGGAAAGGTGAAATCTACAACTTCTCTACAACTTCAAACGGATAATCTCAGGTAATGGTGTTAGTCCGAAGAACCGATAGCAGATTCTGCCCAAGTGCAGGTCCATGACTTAGTTCAGTGGGAGAAGCCTCAGCTCTGTTTCTGGCCCCTAAATTCCCCTGCGCTCTGCTTCTGTACTGAAAGCCAGATGCCCAGAACAAGATATCAAGGAGAGAGGACTCCAGAGCTCTAAGTAGGCTGCGATTGTCCCAGGACTTAGAATCCCTAATATTAGCTCTCTGGGTGCAATGTGGGAAAGCAGACTTGCACTAGCTGCAAGGCCACAGAGCTCAGCAGTGACAAAGAGCAGGAGCTCTTAAGTCATGCTCTGGGCTTGGCAGTGCGTGGCTGGCCCCCACCTTAATGTCTAGAGAAGAAAGGCACCTTTCCTCTTGAGGTTTTCACCTGTGGTGGTTTATCCCTTTGATTAAATGGGCAGCATCAACTTCAGGGCCAGTTTCTTAATAATGCTTTTCTTCGGCTACATACACATTCCACCCACGAGGGCCATACTAATACTAGTATGGCTGCTTCTGAGGTGACAGGATCTGCGGTATTTTCTAATCTGATGTGAACCAACTGGGTGAGAAAATGCTAAGATCTGCATCTCCTTGAAATGTGATGCTATTTTTGAGTTCCTCATTGAAAAAATGTAAACTGCAAGTAATTAAGGGTGGGGGCGGCACGCAGGGGGCTGGTGTTGGGCACATGGTAAACCGATCTGACGTGGGGCTGGAGGCTAATATTAGGAATGGGTAAGCCACGCCGGGCTTTGTGTTTGTTCAACGTCTCATACTATTTTTCAAATGTCATGAGCTCAGCAAAACCCAAAACACATTTTCTCAGCATTTCTCTCTATTTTTTCGGCCCATATGCATTTCGAGACGAGTTCAATTCATATGTTTCTGATTTATTTACATGCAAGTCATCAGAATGTTGCTTTGTATGAACTATTTGATGTCCAGGAAGCCTGTTGAGCCCTCTTTCCTTTGAGGCGCCCCTGCCTCCCCCCCGTGCCCCTTAGGATCAGGAAGCCATGATTTGCAAATAGAAAAAAGAAAGAAAAAAAGAAAGGAAGGAGGGAAGGAAGGAAGGAAGGAAGGAAAGAAGGAAGGAAGGAAGGAAGGAAGGAAGGAAGGAAGGAAGGCTCATCAGAATCCCCAATATTTTTTCCTCAAAGATTCAAATGTTGTTCAGAAGGTAGATGGCGTAGTCTGAGTACAATTCTACAGCTGGCAGGCTGCATTTTCCTGCTCCTGACACTGCCCTTCTGGATGTTAGTAATGCCTTCCTTGTGGACATAAAAGCACGTATTTGCAGTGTATGAACAACAGCAGATCCTAAAGAGAGGCGATGAGCTCTTCAAAGATTAAGTGAATGGATTCTGTAACGTGGTATCTAGGAACTGGGGGGTCAGGGGGTGGGCAGTTAGCATCCAGAGACGAAAGTAGTCATCTTTCCAGGAGAGTCCTGAAATAGCGCCATTTCCCATCCCACTAGAAATTTTGCAGGCATTCTCTTTCCTCACTTTTTAAAAGTACCCTGGATTCAAGTGCGATCTGGTAGTTGTTTGCATACATTAAAAAAACCAGCATAACATAATTTCATAAATATTTCTCCACTTGTGAGTAACTACAAACTAAAAAAGAACACCAGCACTTTCCAGGACTTCAAGGACAGTGTTAGTTTGAGGATCCCTATATTCGTCCTTTTGACAAAGCAAATTTTCTTTCCTTTAAAGAGGATTAAGACACCACCTATTAAGCACATGTAGGGGACAGGACTTTTTTCCTTTTAGCATTGTTGGTGTCTATAAATTCAATAATTTAAAAGATCTGATAGACTGCTGTAATACTTTAGGAAGACCACATCAGGTTTTAATAATAGTGGATTTTTTAAAAGAAATTATATATAAAACAGGTTGACTCCATTGCAAGCTTCTCTAAATTTCAGTTCAAAACCAAATGGATGCTCAGCGGAAAGGACACATCTAGTATGGAACAGTACCTCATGCCTCTGTAGTGTGGGTCTAAAATGTAAACCCGCATTTCCCATCACTCTGTCCTCGGTGAAGGCACAGACCAGAAATGTTGGTTATTCTGAGCAGGGCCTAAAAGATTTCCACCTACACCACCTTTCAAGACTGAGATATCTCTCCCCTAAAACTCTTTTCCATTTTCCCACTTCAAATTAAGAATGGTGTCAGGGCTGAGAAGATTCAAAAATTCTTCTCCAATCAAATATCTCTCCAGCACAGCTGCTGTTAAGTGACCCAACATGTTCTGAGTCAGGGTAACAGCCCACACACTACATCATTTTGCTATGAGTTCCCAATACTATATATTTCAGTAAAGCAACATATATATATTTTTTAAAATCACCAAATTGGACTTCTCAATACATCACTCTTCGAAAGCAGCTAATATGGCACAGCAACAAATAGAAATGTTAAGTCTTAAGCTGTCAAAGTGAAGGGTGATTTAAGGTTATGATATGTCCATTAAATATCAAATAGCCACTATTAATACGTGTTACTAGAGCAAATCAATTAATCACAAGTTACTCTGTATTCAAACAGTTCAGAGGACATTTTATTAAATTGCCAGAAGATTACCAAATAGCAAAATATAAAATATAATCATTACCAAGAATGTAAAAAAACAAAAACAAGAAAAACAACAGCCACCAGTTAGCAAACCAATCTGTATATAATGAGGAGAAAGCTTGGGCAATGAAAAAAGTAGCCTTAGGCAAATATCTAGACAGAGTCAATAACCATTGTAAAATAAAAATATGGTCAGTTTTCACTACAGAGTCAATCATACAGACATATCTCTACAATTTAAGTCAACGATGACATGTTTTCCGTTTTTACTATCTTCCTATAGAGAATGTGAGGAAGTTGTCAAGTATTATGACTAGGTTTCAATAGCTGGCCTTTACAACTTATAACTGGTCTTGCATTTAAAAAACCTTTTTGGGGGACATAGTTTTGTTTTTTTTTATCCTGCTTTGTTGATTTTTCGGTTTAAAAGAAGGAAGATGTTAAGTAGAAACATTTACTCATCATTCACTCATCAGATACCACATTATCTTTAGAAACTATATAAGTTTCTAATTGTGAGTAATATTTTGAAATGCAATAGCTGAAGCGAAAAAGTCAGCCTCATGGGCTACCCATCTGTAGGACAGATTATAGGATGTGAATTTGAGAGCATTATAGAAAAATGTTACTTGGAAAGAAAACATTTTCATGGGTAGCACTAAAACTGTCTATAATGTTCTCCGTCCCCCCCTTTTGCCTCTCTGTTCCCCAATACTAGACCTTCCCTTGGCAAAGGCACAGATGCCATCGCTGTTGAGCAGCAGTAATGAGGAGCCTCTCCGTGGGTACCCCCCGCTGGCACAAATTCAGTGAGAGAGAAGTTGCCCGTGCTTGGGAGAGATGGTCTCCAACATGTCCCTTCGGAAGCACACACACAGACACACAGCCAATGCCCTTCCATTCCATGGCCTGAGGGGGACAGGAAGATGGAAGCGCTAAGCCTCCTGCCCCTCCGCAGCACAGGCTGAGACAAATCCAAAGAGGTGCCCTGGATGAAACACACACGCACAACTCTATCAATCTCTATTGCTGCCATTTTTCAGCGTCATTTCAATGTTTAACAACCTGAACTAATAGCCATTTTTAAACATGTCCGGAGCTTCTGGAGGGAACTCACTCCCGCCACCCATTTGTTTTTTAACTTTCGTATAATTCCGATCATCTTGATGGACTGACCTGCTCTGGGATTTTAATCGGGGGTGGACAATTTTTCTGTTTGTTTTAATTGAAGGTCCTTAATGTGGGCCACATGTTTCTGGCGGTGAGCTGGAAGTCCAGAGGAGGCAGGGGCAGGGAAGGCAAA
>NW_006291383.1:2940482-2948116 GCF_000327345.1 Myotis davidii | reverse complement strand
GGGGGGAGGTGGGGAGGGGCTGGATGATGAAAAGACCAGTTCCACAAGCAAAGCACATTAGCAACCCAGAGTGGAAAGGGCCGGAAGGAAAACCCACCCACCTCACCCCTGCGTTCATTCTATCAACCTGCAATTGCTGCAATCAAAACCATATGTCGGTTCTTCCAGATCTTTCTCACAGGACAAACATGCAGAGGGCCTCAGGCCTGGCGTTGCCATCAAATGGTAATTGATACCATATGAGCCACAAAACAGAAAAGCACATGCAAACAGCAACCTCTCTCCCCGCACCCCCTCCCCGTCCCCTTCCGGGCCCCTTGAGAGGGATGAAATTGCAGGTCTTGCCGGGCCGCTAAGTGCACCGTGCACCATGAAAAACAAGTGTATGTGGCTCCAGTAACCACCTGTAAATCAGAGAGAAAGGAGAGTCCACTGGTCCCAGAGCTAGTCCCAGAGAACAGGCGAAGGTGAAAGGTCACCCTGGGTTAATACAAGGTCATCGATCATGGGGAAAAATGAGCACAGGTGTGAAGCAGATCACAGGCCTGCGAGCAGGGAACGACCTCCTGGTCCCAGGGCACATCCGGCCTGGAGAAAGCTAGTTCCCACTAAGCCACATCTGTCTTCCTCTCCCCCGGCCAGTGCGGTAGTGGGAAAGTGGAAACCACTCCCAATTACAAGGTAATTAGAAGAAAAAGGGCTCCAATCCCATATCTGCCGGTTTGCATTTTTGAAGCTCTTTTTTTTTTTTGCATTCCATTGTTCTCATGAAAGAAAAAAAAAATCCAGAAAACCCACCGAGCTGGAGGTTCTCGCAATGGCAGGTTGAATGAATGTAAGGCAGTAGGTAAAATCCGTCTCTTATTTCCGCCGACACTGACAGAACTACAAGTAGCACACGGCTCTCGCCTCTGCATGTATATATTTTCTTATTAACTCGATCGGGCAGAAATTTGCAGAGATTTGTTTGGATTTAGAAGTCACAACAGAATGTCAGTTTCACAAACCAAGGCTCGTTCTGTGGTGAAATGTACAGCTCTGGACCCAACCATTCACCGCACACAGCTAGCTATTTGTTCCAACTCCTTTAGCAGCCGCTTCTGAACCAACAGCTAACTCATTCTAAACACACGCACTGCGTCTAGTTTTTCTTCCTTCTGCCTATCCCATTATATGTGATATTTTAGTCTTATAGATCTTATGAAGTTTAAATATTTTCCAGATGGGACCAGGCAGTACAGAACCCTGTAAACATTCTAAGTTATAAAAAGGTCCAACTGAACACTTAAAACAGAAGAGGAAGATGCTATAACATTCTTCTTTTGCGAGCAGTAACCTCGTGAGCGAACACTGCAAACTGAATTGGGGGGGCGGGCAAAAATCAACTCTTTTTCTTCTCCCAAATTCTCAAGAACTAACTGGTTCATCCTAATTCAGGTCCTGTCTATTTATATCTTTCCTAATGAAAACATCTCCCCCCAAAAGATGATTTAAGCTCAATTTACAATTCAATGCATCTCAATGGGGAGGAAGAAAACTATGGTTGTAACCGAATGAAAATTCCATTGTCCCAGAGGGAAAATAAATAAGGTCTATCAATTCCACCCGTTTGCCCAGATTCTCAGCAGTTGTCTCCCTAACAGTGTAGCCACAAAAGCCCTGAACAAGTGGCATCTCCAAGCATCCTCCGCCTAGAGGCAATGGAGGAACATCCACAATGACACTCAGCACCGATCCAGGAGAGAAGGAAGGGAATACAGGAAGGGGTAAAGGAACAAGGGTAGCGAATGAAAATGAAAGTTTCTGGTGAAGGGCAGGGGAAGGAAGAAGTAGGGCAAAGCACATGGCAGCACACACGCCAAAGCAGCACAGTGAAGCTCAAGGGCGTCGGAGCAGGCAGGCTCAGTCACCACTGGGGGAGTCTCTGGCCTTACCTCTGCTTTCCCTGCGTGGTCCAGTCAACATAACCCTGTATCTGAGCATCTGCACTGTTTAAATTTCATCCTGTGGTGTTGTTTGCTGATTGGTCAGACATGGCTGACAGCATCAGAACTGCAATCTGACAGACAAGGAGCAAGCAGGACCACAGCACCGAATGCTTAACAGGAGGGAGAGAGGGAACTTCATGCTGGATATATGAAACTCAGACCCACAGATGTCTGCAGCAGGGCCTGGGGCTTGCCTAGGGGTGGGAGGGCCTAGGATGAGCCTGGGAGGAGGGCATGGAAAGGGGAGGTGGGACAAGTCTAGCCACCCAAATGACCAAGCCCAGGTTTTCCCCGACTGAGCTGCATCTGGACCAGGTTTCACAGCTTCCCTCTTGCCACTCCCAGATCCCGTTACCTCCGGGAATAGAGGCGTCCCTTCCTGCACACCTTCCGTACAGAATAAACGTGGCGGGTGTTCCCAGTTTGGGATATTGCAGTTGTCCTCTCTTTTATTTATTTTTCAAGTTTCTTGACATTTTCCAGAGGATACAGAAGCTACTAAAGAGAGGCTAGTTGACAAAAGCATCCCATTCGATTTTTGCTGTGGAAAATCCCAATTAACGGAATACTTACTTGACAACAGTAAAACAAAAATGGAGAGAGAAAAAAGGTTGAAGATGTTTGGACACTGCTAGAGAAATAATGGAACACAGAGCAAAAAAATGAAAATGCTTGAAAATGGGAAAAGAGAGGCAATACCACGAGAGTTATAGGCTGTCTTCATTCTGACCCAAGTGCCTATCTCTGTCACAGCCAGCAGGAGCCCCTGAAAGGCACAGGGCCTGGCCACACAGGTCCCCCACTCCTCTACCCATCTTGCTCCCAGTGTTCACACCACACACACACACACACACACACACACACACACACACCTGGCCCCCAGCCTACTGGCCAACAGATACAACTGATTACTTGCTATAAATGTAGAATCCCTTTCCATTATGAAAATTTATATGTAGGGTTTTCACCTCCAATTGAGGGTCAATTTGAACACTCGCCTTCATGTCCTCAATACCCGGAATCATGACTGAAAAATTTTAAAATCCAAGTAGAATTCCTCAATGCTCAGTAAAGAACATTACCTGCAAATTTCCTTTTCCAGCATTATTTGGTAGCAGAAATTTTGGGAAGTTATCATATATTTACTATTAATTACAGAAGAGGAAAGGATATGGTAAAGTGAAGACAACAGAGCAATAAAAGGGCAGGAAAGCAAATATAAAATAAGTTCCTGAGAGATCAGGTTATTATAACCAACCAGAAAAAAGGAATAAGACTCCTGAGGAGAAGGAAAAGGTTAACACAACATAAAAATCAATACTTCATAAAAATTAACCCTTGAAAAACACCCTCGCTGATCTAACAACAAATCAGTAAAACAGCATAATAGTATAAAATAAATCCATCAGGCTCAAAGTAAAATTCCACCAGGGTCTTTACTTTAAAATCAGAAAAGAAAGAAAGATATCATTTCCTCCCTTCACTTGTAAACACTAGTTATATAGAACTATTTTTTGAAATAAAGCTAGAAACACATACCCCTGAAACCTGAACAGGCAAGGAAGGGGGATTTGCATAAAGGAATTTTATATAAAAATGAGAGCAACAAAGCAGCAAGAGAAATAAGTCAGACTAGAGGGTCAATGTGAATGGAGGAAGTTCTGAGCAAGAGAAGCCCAGGGAGAAAGGGGTGCCCAGAGGGTCTGGATTTCATTCAGAGAAGGAACATATGACATGAATGGAACACACTAGGCAAGGATACAGAAATAACTGAGCAAGAGAAAACATGAATAAGAATACGGTAATGTGATAGGAGGATAAGAGTTATAAAGATAATGTAGGAGATCAAATAGAAATTGGGGAAACAGAATACCGTTAGTCAAATGCATAAAGATAGTGCCTTGGGATTTGTAGAATTATAAATACAATTCTGCTACAGAACCACTTAAAAACAATCCCAGCCTGAGAAGACTACATGAAAACAATTTTATGCATTTTGAACCCACTTTCTAACTTTAAAAAAGTTCCCGAATTTCCAGGATCTGTTTGCAACTGCACAAGACAAACTTATGACACAAGGGCCTTAATTTTTATACAAATCCTTGTGAGAAATGAACCTCAGCAGTGCAAACGACATTTTTGTGGCATTGTTCATCACCCATGAGGTCCAAGATACCTGTTCTTTTAAAGGAGAAGTCACACGAGTGCCTTGCCCCAGACCAAAGGATATCTCTGACCTTCATTCAAATGCTGAGGCTGCCCTGGAACCCATGCACTCGGTCTAGAAAGCACAGGCAGGAAAACGCCATTTGAGAAGCCAGCGTTAGCCTGGAGGCTCGGAGCAGCCTTTCGTGCTCCTGGCCTGGCTTGTCCCTCAGCAGGGCATCAAGTTGGTTTCACTGATAAACCAATAACTGCATATTCTGTGGAGAAGTCTGCAGCTCTGTAAAGCAGGAAGGGAAGTCGGCTGACAGCAGTTTCAGGTGCTGAGACACAATGAAAACAAGGAGGAAAGAAAATGTTTGCTTTTTATGTCAACCGAGATGTCAGCGCCCATTAATAAATCTATCTGCTAAACCTACTCTTGTTCATATGGGGCATCACCAATTTAAAGTAAAATAAATTATCTTTAATTAAATGGAATTGTCGTCTTCCTCCCGCTATCATCCTCAATTATTACATTCTAATCAGCCCTTCAGGGAGAAGGCAGGAGAGAAGGCTGAAAGGCACGTTGACTATAAACAATTTCTCTTTCTGTCAAGTGATAAAGTTTTTATTTTAATTACGGTTTATAGCTAGAATTTGGGGATAGAAGTAATGAAAACTAAAAAAGATTTTGTCATTTATGGGGGGAGGGGGGGGAGGCTACATGGTCATTTACAAAAGGTCCTTTTTGAACTCCGAAAATGTCAGAAGTCACAGAAGCATTAAAGACTAAGCCAATGATTTGTTGAGACCCAATCTAGTACTTATATTTCCAGCACAAAAGTGGCAGTTTTAATTAATACTTTAAAACATACAGCACTGACTGATGCCAGCTATGGTATTTTTAGGTTGTTAGGCTTTAAAGAACAGAGATTACTGAAGGGTAACAATGGATGTTTCGACAAGAATGGCATACACACTTTAAATATTAAGACATGTGATTGTATAAAAGGAAGAGACTAATCTATTCAGAAATATTTCGTGATTCTCTCTGTCCCAGTTTCTGGTTTCCCCACACCCCTCTTTCTTTCTTTTTTTTTTTTAACAACACTGGGATCCTAGGCAAAGCAATGTGTTTTTACCTAGTGATCTATATGATCAGTTCTGATATTGATGCAATAGTGTCCTAAAAAAATGGTGAAATCAACAAGTCAATTAAGTAATTTCTCACTCCCGCCCCAAAGGCACAGAGGTGAAATATTTTCCCAAGAGTAATAAAAAATGAATTTAGAGGTAATTGGGTTAAATCCCTGTATGTATGTTGTGATGGCGCCTGTCCCATCTTTCTGCCAACCTCCAGAAAGATGTTTGGGTGTTTGGTTGTTTCGGTTTTTAATTTTTACTGTGGACTTTGTGAGGGCGGGGAGTTTTCACCTTCTATGTAACAACCAAATTAACCACCAAAATTGGGAAATTTACCTGCTGTCTGGAATAAATAGGTGGGGTTATTGACTGTTTTCTGACTCTCCTAGTGTTACTTTTAAAAACGTACTTTTTTCAGGGTGTAGTACTGTTTTCATTTAGCATGCCTTTGAATTGCCGCCTACAGAAAGTAAAAAAAAAGAAAAAAAGAAAAGAAAAGAAACCACAGCTATACAAGCCTGCTGACTTTCTTATAAAAGAACCAGTTTTAAACTTGTTTATACTACTGATTCCAAATGAATTCAAGATGGTGGCTAGTTAAAGAAAGAGAATCGATGCCAGGGAATTTGATCAAAGAACTTCAATTCAGCAATGTTCAGTTATAATTGACCACTAATTAAGCTACATTAGTCCAAGAAAGGTCTGTATCACTTTGAGTAATAAAGAAAAGAATTAATTTAACCCTGTGTCAGTCAGCTTTAGTAAGTTCATCTGAAAGCAACTTCTCAAACGACAAGCATGAAAGAGGTGTCTGGTGTTAAATGCCAAAAGTGGTCCACAGAACGCAGAGGAGACCAGAGACTCCGTTTTCAAGCGCATTCGTTACTTCACTAGTGATGTCACCTTGCAGGTATAATTATCTTCATTACAGACACAAGGATGCCAGCTTCGCTCCCGGGGTTGCAAAGGGTTGCTTTAAAATTGGATTCAAAACATGGCATCATACCAGCCAGAGTTTTAACTTCCCTGTATTCTAGACAAAAATAGAGAGGATTTGCAAAATCATGAGAATTTTCAAAGGCTTGGAACTCTCCTTCTGGGAACAGTGAGCTGAAGACTGGGGGGTGGGGGTGGTGGCGGGGGGAGCACCACTGCAATCGCACCACCAAACAAGCTCATTATGATCAGGACAACAGCCTTAAGTCCATGGAGTGAAATAGCTCAGTTCTAAAAATCTGTTTGCCAAAGTTTTATTTTCCTACATACAACACTGCCCATCAGAAAATGTTATGCCCACAATTCTAATAAAAAATTTCAGGAAGGAAACATGTCATAAAACAACAAACCCCCGTTTCAGGATTTAACGTCAAAAATGTAAAACACAGGAATACAGTGCTTTTACGAGTTAGTGTTTATGACTTTTAAAGTCCTTCACATTAACTCAGAGGTGGATTCCCTATGCAAATTCCCCATGGCAAATGTCAAAAAGTAAAATATGTTTACATTTTTAAATAAACCCAAATGTCAATGGTACACTGGCTTCTATTTTACAGCAATAACCCCGACCTTCAATGCCTGTGTGAAGAGCACTGACGTTAGAGCATGGAATGCCATAAGGGTTAAAAGGAATATCTCTGTGGACTCACCACACATTATATTTTGTCTTAATGATTTTTGGCAACCAACTACTGCATTTTCTACAATAGAATTTAATGAATAACATTTTTTTTTACATTCTGCCAGTACTCATTAAAATGCACTTGTTTGTGAAATGCAATAGCTAGCTATATGAAACCAAAATATTAATGCAAATTGGCATTTCTAAGTTTAAAGCAGTATTTGCATAACAGGAACTAAACATGGCACAAGCTAAAAGAGTGCACAACACAAATGCCTCTTAACACCATAATTACTACCCAGAGAAATGATGGTTTGCATATACCATTAGAAGCCCAAGGAGAAAGCATCTGCCAGGACCATGGGCTCCTTTTGCTCCCAATAAGAGGATGATGGGGAGAATGCTGCAATCATCAAACCTATTAAACTAATATAGGTACACGGCACAAACACACTCATTCCCTTCATCCACTGCCATCCAGAGTTGTAACTGAAAAATAACTGATACACTTTAGGGTGTGCATGTATGAATGGAAATGGCCATCAGCACCATCACCATTCACCAGGCACAAATCTACACCTCAACAGTACAAAGAATGAGAAGATATATGTATTTTTATTCATTCTACCAATAATGTCCCATAAGGCTTTTTTGGGTAAGAGGAACCTTGAGAAACATGACATTAATAAACGTTTCTATACTTACTGATTCATTCAGCAAATATTATTTGAACAGCTCTC
>NW_006291383.1:2929788-2939383 GCF_000327345.1 Myotis davidii | reverse complement strand
CACAACATCTCTCTCTCTCATTGATGTCTCTCTCTCTCTCTCTCTCTCTCTCTCTCTCTCTCTCTCTCTCTCCCTTCCTGTCTGAAATCAATTTTTAAAAAAACCGAAATAAGGTCAATGCTTCCCTCCAAGAGCTTTGACTTACATTTGCAATTAACAATATATTAGCATCTCCCAGAAACAGAAATACTCAAGTCAATGAAATCAGCATCAAAAATGGTAATCTTTATTATGCCTGGCACACACACACAAATATTTATAATTTTTCTTCTTAGTTGCTCGCTTTGAGTACAGATAACCCTGTACAATTAAACGTGGAAAACAAATAAAAACAAATGCCAACATAGAGCAGTCTGATACTAGGGCTCCCGCTGTGAGGAGCACAGGAAACCCTAAGGGCATGGGGGTGAGTTCACTAGAACCCTGTGGCAGCAAGCTGGTCAGGGCAACAGGAAGACTCCCAGTGCAGACTCTGAGGATACCTGTGGGACGGGATTGAAGTGTTACAGCCAAGGGGCTGGACAGTAAAGGAAAACACATCTGTACTCCAAGTGCACTACAAATCAGAGCTGCCACTCCTGTGCCCAGTGCCATCTTAACCTGACTGAGCCTTGGAGAAACTTGCACGGCGTGAGGAGGAAACTGAAGAGGGTACTAGTTTACTGTCAGACTTGACAGCTCTTCCAAAGCTTGGCATCTAAGAAATGAGGTGTGCTTCTGGGTTCTACAAGTTGGCAGGTGTAAGACTCTGCCACCAGACACTGCCACCTTCCTCTGCAGGGGTGCCAGGGAAGGCAAGGGAGGTTTCACAATCACTTGCAAATCACTGCCAGGAATTACCCAGCATGGATGGGAAGTGCAGCAGTGGCAGGAAGTGAGATCCCCAGTGGTGGATGGAGGAAAGAGCAGCATTACTGGGAAAGCTGAAAAGAGAGTCTTTAGTGTTGGTTTTAATCTTTAATCCTTCTGCAGTGGTTCTCAACCTTCTGGCCCTTTAAATGCAGTTGCTCATGTTGTGACCCAACCATAAAATTATTTTCGTTGCTACTTCATAACTGTAATGTTGCTACTGTTATGAATCGTAATGTAAATATCTGATATGCAGGATGGTCTTAGGCGACCCCTGTGAAAGGGTCATTCGCCCGCCAAAGGGGTCGCGACCCACAGGTTGAGAACCGCTGGTAGAGGATATGCTTAATGATAATGCAAACAATATCCTTAATGCCAAAAATACTCAAATGTAATTAGCAAGCCTCCTTATGCTAATTTATTTCATTTTTGTCTCTATATCCTACAGAAAAAAATTAGTGCTAATAAGCTTTTTCCTTTTAGAATGATTCTGATAAACCAACAGTCACAGTGGGAGAGAGTTCAAGATATTTTGAAAGGTAAAATATAAATATGTATTTAGGGTATGGAGAAATGCACATTACTGACTCAACATATTCTCAACATAACAGCTGCTATAAAGCCATTCCAATTGGGTCATAAATAATGTACTATATTTATAACACTTTAAATAAAATCTCACATGTTCATGATAAATGGTGAGAATACCTAGACAATACTATAGTGTTCTATACCTAAAGAGGTGGGTGGGGGGAGGGAGCGAGAAAATTGTGAAGGGAAGGGAAGAGGATGGGTGGAAGAAGAGGGAAAGGGATGGGGTGGGGGAAGAGGAGAGTAAGGGAGGAGAGGGGAGGGGAACAAGCTGCTATCATTCATTCATAAGGTGTCTCACCATGCTGGGAATTGGTTAAGGTCCAGACATATTACTTCTAAAGAGGAACTTCTTAACCTTAGAACTAGTGAAGGGTGACCTGTGCACTGTAGGAAGATGACAGCATCCCTGGCCTCTACCCACTAAATGCCAGAGGCCAAATCTCACCCTACTCTTGCAGTTGTGACAATCAAAAGTTTCCCCAGGGGACACCACTGTTCTAAAAATGTAAGTATGTAATTAGTGTATGCCAGAGACAAATGTTCACTTTGATTTCAGAAATGTTCACACAAATAATGGCCACCTCTACCAGTATCTTTCTTCAGCCAAACAAGAAAATATCCATTTATACATGTGATCACTTAGAACATGATATTTTGACCCTTTGCTTACAACTTTAAAATTGGCATCTTTGTTCATTCTGGAACTTTTGGAACCCTATGATTATGCAATGGAAAATGTTTATTTTCAATTAACTCATTCTAAACTATATACAATAGTCAAAATAATACATTGCATGTAAAGTTTTGATGAATAAACAAGTTTTGAGTAATAAATAATTGGCATTATCTATTACTGTCTAGTTATGCAATCTATCCATCTATCCACCCACCCATCCATACTTTCTCTAATCCAGCCATACATTTATCATCATAAAATCTGTCATGCTTTCAATTCTGATTGAGTTACACAGGTAAAAAGCCTAGGACCAGCCAAAGAGCTTAATCTACATAGCTCCCTATTGGCACTGCATCTGTGAAGGCACTATTATCTATAAATAATTCCACATCAGGCCAGCTGTATATTTTATATACTACATCATCTACTTGAGTTTAGAAAACTATCTCCATATCTGAATGTAACTAAGTTTTGTCAGATTGGTTATACTGCTAGGTGGGTAATATATTGCCACATTCAAGATCCCAACACTGATTATCCTGAGAAGGTCAACATGGAAATAGATCAACCTAATGCAGGAACTACCATCTAACTCTAAAACAGGTTAGAGTTAAATGGATCTGAAAAGGAAACATTAAAAATGTATTAAAGATTCCAAAGACAAAAGCTAGCCTAAAACTGCGTGGGCAGTATTTGTTTTGCCTTTTTCATCTGTTCTTCTTTTTTCATTATCTAAAAATGATGGAGGAAAAGAGCCATAAAACCAAAACTTCCTCCGAAAGGAACAACCTAGTATGGTTTTGCATTTCTCAAAGTCATATCTGAAAGGTAAAAAAGTTTAGGTTAGAATATTGCAATGATTCACATAAGTCACCTTTTTGGGGTAATGAAGTAAACTGAGTCATAAAGCTTTTATTAGCAAAATGGACACTATAAAGCTGGGCCAAGAGGATCTCCTATTACACACATTCTTTAAAAGGTAAAGGCATTTAACGATCATGCATCTATTTCCAGCAGTTTTAGCTCACTCCCTGAAAGCACCAAGAGGTTTGCTGCACTTTGCAACCTCTGGCAAGTAGGATTATCAGATTCACATCAACATATCTCATTTTACAGTTACCTTATTTAAGTTTTTAATACAGCACAGGTCTTTTGCTCAGGTGTTAATAGGAAAATCAATTTTAAGTCACAACAGCTGTGATCATTTTAAATCTCACAGCTGTCAAGAGTTGAAAATAACCAATTTGAGCATACACATTTCTGCTGCAAATGTAACAAAATGAAAATATGATGGGATTTTACCTTTTACTCCCTCTGAAGCTGGATGTCCAATACAATAGTAGAGTAATAAGTTATTTGCTTTAGAATAAAATCAGGCCCACATTTCTTTGCTGACCCAGCCAGCAGATGGCTTATAAGAACAGAAAAGATCATTCTGAAGATGTCCTCCAATGGAACTGACTGCGCAACATGTTTAATTATGGAAATAGCATTAACTCTGGAAAGACGGAGTTAAATAGTTGATATCAAAATTGAGAGTTCATTTATGTAAACATTTTGCTGCAAAGCCCGGGGGGAGATTAAGAGGGATCCATGCTACACATTAAGTGTTATTAAAGTCTAGGATTTTCAATTATTACACAGAACAAAATCTAAACTCATATGAATAGTTTTAAGTGGCATCTTCCAGGAAATAATGATATTTTAACCACTTCTTTGCAAACTCACCCTATCAGTTTGATGGGGTGAAATAAAGACACTTTACTCCCCCTCTCAATCCAAAACTGTTGTCATTACATTTTGAAGAATTTAATCACATTCTTAAAGAATCTTTAAAATAAAGGCAAAAAAGAAAGGGGCATATTTATTCCATTGGCTGCAGAAAGTTTAGGTTTCTATGTGTGAAATTAATTGTGGACAATGAACACCCAAGAAATTCTAGAAGAATCTTAATCATTGCCAATCTATTCCACAGGAAGAAACAGGACTCACATGTTTGAAAAATGATATTGCATGATTAAGGCAAGGAGGAAATAAAATAAAGAAAAAAGCACAATCTCAAACCAAAACACTGGCAACATTACACAACTTATATTATTGTTTAAAAAATCTCCTGAATGTTTACCAACCTCCTGACCAAAAGTAACCAGAATTAACAACCTAGAGTATTTGCATCCCAGATCTGCACACCTAGCTAAATGAATTCGATATCCCCCTTGACTTCCCCTATTTTATCCCCTTACAGATTCACAGGGTGGAAATCAAAGTTGGCGCTGTTTGTTCCTCAACAACTTCTACTAAAAGACTGCTATCCCCTCATCCTCCTTAGGAAAGCTTGGTGAAGCTGGTATAGGAGAGCCCTTCCCTCCCCTATTATTTGCATATTAATTTCAAAGCTACATGAAAAACATCGTAGTCTTTTAATCATATCAACACACAAAAAGGCACTACAAAGTGAAACTACACTTGTTAAACATTTATCCCAACCCCCACGTCACACAAAGGAAGCCTCAGAAAACAGCACCCACCCTGCTCCTGTATGCTGAGCCTCCACGCTGAATTGGAATAACAGGTGCAGAAATAATAATGTGCTGGGCAATCAACTTTTTTCCTCTGATTTGTCAGTTTAGCTTAATAATGCCATTAGGAATGTAAACATTTCTGCAATTTATATTTAAAAGTCAATAAAATAATGGGGTACAGAATTTATCCTTTTTAATTTTTTAAGTAATACATTTGATTATTTTAATCATGTCAGTACTTAACTGGATGGGGTTTAAATATGCATGAAACATCAATTGAATTTGTTTTATTCGTTAGAAAAGCTATTGAGTAATACAGCATTATTCTTCCTAAAAAAGAAGCGCGCACATCGTGGGGGAAAAGGGAGTGTAGACGCTCCCACTTTTTGCTTCCTTTCTTAGAGATGGAATTCCAGCGCCTCCAGAATGTCTGTCATTCTGAACGTTTTCAAATGGTAACTGAAGAGGTGAGCATCCAAGACACACTCACTAGAGGGCAAACAAAAACAAGGCCGTGTTTCCGTTCTGTGGATCCACTTTACTGGGGCTGCAGTAATAGGACTGTGGTTGGTAAATGCATCAACCAATTTCAAAATGGTGTGAGAGTTCCACCCAACACTGCAATTCCCACTTGAACAGCATCATTATTGGCGCGGCCATTCAGGACTCTATAATTCTCACCCCCAGGTTTGTGGAGGTGAAAAAGCCAAGTCAAGTGTTAGCCTCCACTCTTAACATCCCCTATTCATTTTCAGGTCAGCGACATTGGAAGCAGCTGGAATTCAACTCTCCCCACCCTGTCCCACCAATTACCTCAATGTGCCCTCTCTCGAAGAGTGTAATTTGGTCTCCAGGAAAGCACAGCCCCCGAGGTCCCTGGAGGAGGCCTGCATTTTTTCGGTGGAGTATAAAATTAGACCAGCATCTACATTACCCCCGCCCCTGACTTTTCAGGTGTTTTAAGCCTCTCTTTATCCCAATTTGGGGGTGGACTGCCTTTAAAACAGTATACTCTGCCAAAACAAATGTGATAGGTGCAGTGTCCCTTTTAAGTCATTGAATAAAATGCCCTGATTGGCATGCACAGATTTAAGAAATAAGAAGAATCTAAAGAAAACTAGGTATAGACTTGAAGCAACATGGAATTTAAAGACAAAAATATCAAAATGTGAATTTTTAATTTCTACTCAGAACATAAATACATCTATTAATAAAAGGTTGTGGTATAAGCCATGAATCTTTAGCACTGCAAAAAGTCTCCCAAAATTTTCGTTTTTAACCACTAAACCAATTAACTTCAACCAGAAGAACAATTAATATCTATATGCACAAGAGGATATAACAATATGCCAAATAGTTTATTACAGATACTAGAATGTTAACCCTCCAATGAGGGAAGTTTGCTGAAAATTCCATGCAAAACTTCTTTGCAGATCACTTCATACTTCAAAATGTGGTTATTTTATGGAAGTGCCTCTTTCAGATTTGTCACTATTCATCTGTGTTTCCTATTAAACAGATAACTGCTTTTTAAAAGGACTATGATGATCTCTTAAATAGATTATATTTTATAAATACACAGAGCTCCAAATCTTATTTTTTTCTTAATCAATACTGTTTACCACAATAACTTTAACCTTATGCCATCTTAGAGATATATCTTAAATAATAAGGGTGATTTAAACCCAATCAAATATATACAAACTCTGAAAGACTTAAATCTAAAAGTACCTTTAAATTATATTGACTGTGAAAATGAACTTTTCTGTGACTCTAATAATATTAGAGAAAAAGGGGGGTTTAGCCTGGTAACCTTCCATGTGCCTGACCTGAAATTCTCAGTGAAAAGACCTGCATATTTAGGTTTGAAATGGGGGAGCAAGTATATCTCCACTGCATTTTCTTCTCAAGATAAAGGTTAAATGTGAACTCTAACAACTCTTAAAATTGCCACATTCACATATAAAAATCTCTATTTTCACTGAATTAGAAATTAATATATTTTCTTAAAGAATCTCATGAGGCAGGTTGCTGACCACAGGTATGGCCTGTATGTTGATTATAAAGAAATAACACTAAGACATTTCTCCCCTTAGTAGCACCACAGTGACAGAAGTTTCACGTTGGCTTGGAAACACATTCACACAACATCCATAGTAATGAAATATGACAATGTCTAAAATCCAACTATAACACAAGCCATTTAAAAATAAGATATAAGGAAGAAACCACTAATTCTCAAGCCCCTGTGGTGGTACTGAAATTTTAGTGAAAACAAAACAAATAGGGAGTGTAATGCAAACCACATTTATAGGGGAACAGGAAACAAACAATTCTTCAGCACAATTTCCTGTAGATCATTTGGAAAGGTATTTACAGACTGCCCCAGCCATTAGATCTCTCTTCCTGGCCACTTTTCTTCTCTACCCTCTTTCCCATGTTCCCAAGTCCTTCCTAATTTTTGAGACATTGTCATCATCTAGCGCTATAAGGATGCTTATTAATTATCAACACTATATTCAAAATGTTCAGACATACCAGAAATTAGGGATTAAATAAAATTAACCAAATATGTAACCGATCCATATTTTCTTCCCAAGAAATTAGCCTCAGAGAAATGTTCACACTGGCATCTGTGAGTCTCATGCAGGGATTTTGGAAATTTAATCAGAGGCAGAGAACAAAATGTAGTCACAATATCAAGATTAAGCATCTGGTGAATTTTAACCAGTTTTAACCTAAAGAATTAAATCAACATAATTTTGTTTTAAGCAAACAAGTACAGAGGAGAAAAATGTAATTTTCATTGTTGTTTTAAAATGAGTAAATTAAAATGCTTTCTATGTCAAGGATACCAAAAAGTAAGCTCACTTAAAGGAAGTTTTTCCTGCATATTCTTCCTTTGATATGCTTTGTTTTCTTGAATCAGTGGGGAATTGAAAAATTGTATTAGTTTGTGACCTAAGCAAATGTTTGCCTGTTATAGCAGCTAAACAATAATTTTAAAAAGTAATGTATATTTATATCAGCTGCTTTAATTTATAATCATGGTTCTTAAAATAGAAAGTATATGAAATACTTTAAAATATTAAATGCAATTTGCATAGTTGATATAATATTGAAAACTTTAAAACCCATGGCTTCCTGCATGAGGCTCCCAGAACCAACTGTGAGGTTTGCAAAGAATGTAGCAGAAAATACGATTACTGGCATTATTTAAATATTAAGGTTTTTTTTGTTAGCACTTCCTGTGGTATATGAAAAAAGGCTAAACACCTCATACCCTAATTTTTAGCTTTAAAAAATGTAGGTGACTCACTGAAGTTGTCACTTATCCATAGGAAAACTTTCTTCTAATTCCCAGCTGAGAGATTTTAATATTAAAAAGTTCCTATTTTTCATCTTAAGCAGGAATCATGAAAATGTTTTATTTTGACCCCAATATCAGAAATAAACATCCATTCCCATCTCTAAACTTTATGGAGTTGAAAAGCTGCACAAATATGACCAACAGTCAGAATACAAACATGGGAAGTTCATCACCATTTACTTTCTGAGATTTGATGACTTGACAAATAACTATTTCAAAACAACTAGTTTGAAACATGGTTTGAAGCTTGTTAGTATAAAGCAAAAAGAGCAATTACAATAATTATAGGTTTCTCTATACGGTTTAACACATGCACATGCTGGCGAGAGCTGATGATGTGATCTTAAATTACCATTAGGAGGAAATTTCGCCACTTTTGTTTTCAATTTCATTTGCCATAATTTTATCTTTGTGGAATTGCTTTATTTTTAGACATGTGAAATTTGACCAAATAATTACTTATTAAAATTCTTATCCAATGAACAAGAAGATGTAAGCAGTTATAAAAATAAACAGTTAGAGCCAGGGCCATACTTACTGTGGGCCAGGTAATGTCTGTTTCTAGCCTGAGTGAGGACAAACACAGCAGCACAGTTGCATAGAAGCTTATGCTCCTAACACTTAGAAGAAACAACTGGCTTTCTGTGCAAAAAACCTGCCTCATAGTTAAGAGGCAATGCTTTCAATTTTTTTATTTATCTGAGAGTCATTTGTATTGAAACCTCTAATCAATCCACCGAGAAAAGAAATCACAAAATTGATGCGATTAAGTGCATTAAAACTCACACCTCAGAAAAAAAGCTGCTTTTAAAAAATACATTCTCGTTTATATTCAATATTTAGTCTTCGACAGCTCTCTCGTGTTCCGATTTTTACAGGTTTAGGCTTCATGAAGACCATACTCCAGTATTTCACAGAAAGCAGACAACGATTTGTCGTGGGAGATGGCCATGGAAACACTTCATAACTTAAGATAATAGAAAATGCACATTTCCCTCTGTCATAAAATATCATTGATTATACTATTTCTATAAAAAGTTAGAGGAAAACTGGTTTTACAAACCCTATAGTTGCCAGTTCAAAAGGAAGAAATCATTAACGGTTGTCATGCTTAATTGTACTCTTCCCACAACCTGAAATCTCAGTGTTTTGAAATGATTTTACATTCTTCTTCTTTTGTTTATTCCCAGGGAAGACCTGCTTCCTCTGGCCTCTCTCAGTTCAGAGAGTTCAAACTGAATTTAAACAAGTAATTGACTTGTCACTGGGAAAAAAAGGAGGAATTCAGCACTGTGTTGTCTTCAGAGGAAAGCTTGTGTAACAAATAGCTGATCACAGTTAACTCCAACAATGTAGGTTAAAACACACATTGGTCAGAAGCGCACATGTACACAGAGACACATAGACGCTCCGTCACAAAACAACAAATGAGACTCAGAAAATGTAAAGTTTCTTCCATGGGCATTCTGAACAATTAACGCATGGCATACACAGTCTCCGCAAGATGTCTGGCACCAAATCAAAAGCCGCTGAATGCAGAATTAGAGCCAGTACAATACACACTATAGAATAAACAAAAATCTG
>NW_006291383.1:2909788-2924788 GCF_000327345.1 Myotis davidii | reverse complement strand
CAAATCAGCACATGGGACTCAAAATTTTTAAAAGGGACCAGAGCATTAAGCTTCCGGGTTCCATTAACTAACGAATATGAGTATGAAATTTCAAAAGTACAAATATGCAATGATTCATAAAGATCCACGTCTTTGAAAGGTGATCTACGCATTATAACTGGTGAGACACTAAGCATGTCATCTGGTGACATCCATCCAGGTTTTGGTTTGCTGACCTGAGAGCACATTTCAATCACAGAGCACAAGTCAGTGGTTTGTAAACTGAGACATTTCTGTAAACTCAGACTCTGAAGTTTTCTCTGTGACAGAAATATCACCCATGATAAATTTTTAGTGTGATGTGTGGAGAGTTAGAGCAGAAGTAGAACAACTGAAGTTATGCGTATAAATCCGTATGTTTCATGATAATTTAAAAGACATCTTAATCACAGCAGCCAATTTTAAGGGACCCTATCCTGGGCTGTTGTTTGTTTAATCCGGGTGTATTTGGGTAAGTTACCTAACTAGCAGTAGCTAGGCAAAGAGTCCCTTGTTATCATTGAAATGATAAGGGATGAGGGTAGCCACACAAAATAGTAAGCCAGCACTCTTGCTCCTGGTTAGTTACAAACACCATGGAGGACAGTAGGGGTAGGCGATGTGGTAAGGTGTGACTTTTGTCAATTTTGAGGGGGAAAAAATTCTTACCAGTAAAACTATATTTTTGAAGTTCTAGACACTTAAAATACATCCACATTATTCTTACCTTTTTCTATACTCCAAAGTTTATATTCTTTTGTGATTTTCCAAAAAAAAAAAAAAAGTCCTTGATAGATATATTTGAGTTTAAATTGGGAACACATACCTAGAGCTTTAAGAAATTTGAGCAATATCTAACCAGAAATCTCTAAGGCATGTGTACAGTATCACCTCCAAGGACAGATATTCAATATAAATTTGCTGAATGACTGAATGAAGCAACCACTGCATTAAGAACAACTAACTATTCAAAGTCTACACCACTGGAGTGAGGAACCTTGGTCCATCCAGTGAAGTGCATAGGATTCAGTGACATATACTTTGCCTGCCCTCAAAGACCTGACTGCATGGCTAAGGAGATGGGACCTCTGCCTTGAATAAAATTTAAAAATAGGACTAAAGACAAATGTTTTAATTGTGAAGTAAGGGCAATCATATACATGTTAAGCAACAAGACACCAAATTATTACAGGGAAAGGAACTGAACTATTCACTTCCAAACACAGATCTCACTAAAGTAAATTCTACCTTTTTTTTCCTGAATGACTGTAACACCATACAGTTACTGCACAATCAAAATAAACCCAATAAACACACACAGAGAGAGAGAGAGAGAGAGAGAGAGAGAGAGAGAGAGAGAGACTTACACTGCACATTGTCCAGAATAAGGCAGGTGCTCAAAAAAGAAGTAGTTGAATGAATGATCATATGGAGGGAATGTCATTTCCCCACAGAATATAACGTGGTAGAAGTTGAAAAAACACATATCTTTGTTTAAGCCATTGAACACCTAATTTCTTTTTCATAGAATACTTACTTATTGTATAATGTTGCTTCCCTTTACCTAGCATAGCTAAATTGGCTAAATTTCAGACTGAACAAAAACAAAGATATTCATAATATACAGGGATTATATAAAATAATGGGACCCAGCAAACCTGTTAATTAAATAACTGCCTGAGGGAAATATCTACCCCATCAAAAAATTTTGGTAATAAGACAGTTAACTGATACATGTATATGTTATGCAATTTAAGGAACATGCAATTGTCTAAATTTGTCTAATCTTCATAACAGTGTTCGGTAATAGATATTATCATTCCTACACTAAAGGTAGAAAATTAAGGCACAAAGACCCTCAGATGACATTCCACCGACCACAAAGCTACTAAGACAGTAGAGTCCGGGTATGAGCAAAGTTATAAAATACCAAGGTCTTAAACTTGAGGGTCGGACCTGTCTGTGTGAAAAACACAAACTTGCTACTCTACTGTGAAGTTTTAGTTCCCTCATCTTAACACAAGCACTTCTTCTGAGGCATAAAGGGAGGACACCTAGTCCAGCATCGCAGTGGGGTATTACAAATGAGAGTGCATTTCCTGGTCCCTCCTCTTCAGTTTCCTGTATGCAAAAGTGCCTTTAAGAGCAGTCGGAAAACAATCTCCACCTAAAATAGCCTTGGGTAACAGAAGTCCACTAAAAGGGAAATATTTATAAAAATATAGCACCATGCTAATGTGTTCACTACGAAACAAAGCTAACAAATCACACAATTTTTTGGAGTACACACAACTACTGACATGAGCAGCATGTATGTGTTTAACATATAATTTCTGTTGATGCTTTATATTAAAGTCTATCCTCTCGTATTTAAACATAAATGAAAAGTAATTTTTGCCAAATCAGGAAAAGGAGGTTATCTTAGCTACCATTACCCATTGAAGAAAAAAGGAGGTATTACAGATTTAATTTGTTCAGGAGTTAAACAATTAGTTTTTAACTCTCCAGTAGGAGTCACTATAAACAAGGAATTTAATTCCTAAGCTAAATTAATGTTGGTGTTTCGTTAGTAAATGCATATACATGTATTGCTATATTTAAAAAAATTAGTAAGTGGTAATAGCTTATATCTAAAGTTTAATATACATTTTAAACTTTAAATTAAATAATTGCAATGACAAAAAACTTTAAGTATGAATACAACTTCATAAAAGATTTAATTATCAAAGAGGATGCCGACACACATACACACATACACAGTAAAAATATTTTTTCCTGAAGAACAGCCTGTAATCTAGTAGTGAACACAAACTTCTTATATGTACATTCCTATACTTCTTTGTATTGAGATCTTTAGAATGTAAAATGGGTTCTATTAAGCTAGCAAGCTTTTTACTTTAAAAAAATGGATTTTCTTAGTGGGAATCCTATTTATCTTTTTTTTTTAATCTCACCCAAATATATATTTTTTCCATTGATTTTTTTTTAAGAGAGAGAGAAAGAGTGGAGGCCAAGGGGCTGGGGAGGGGGGCAGGAGAGAGAAACATTGCTGTGAGAGAGACACATCAATTGGCTGGTTGCCTCCCTCGCATGCCCAGACCAGGCCAGGATCAAGCCTGCAACTGAGGTACGTGCCCTTGACTGGGAATTGAACCCACTGAGCAAAACTGGTCAGGGTGAGAATCCCTTTTATCTTAAACTCTTTTTTAAAAATACACATCCACTTGGAGAAAATACTTTAAATATCTGACTTCTATCTTTCTATGGCAGTATTTCTCTTCAGAAGAAAGAAGAGCTTTCTCATTTTGCTTTATAAGGTGTTATAAAAAACTTACACAGACATATTATTTTGGTGACATACAGGAATATGCAAAATACAGGTTCCCAAATTATTGTATCCAGTTTGATCTCATTTGAGTCATTTTCCGGCTTCTCTACATATTTTCTTATCTCTGTGGTAAAGAATACAATGAGTATGCCAGTGCCCACATGATCATGACATGAACTTCAACAAGCAAATGGCATTATCCTACAGACTGGAGAACATGTTATCTATTGGTATGCATGATCTGGTAAAGTGAAATGGTAAGTTGCAAGAACAGAATATATACATGTTTATGTGTAATTGTAATGGAAACTGCATGCATACGCAAACTAAAGTTCACTTCAATTTCATGGGAAGATCTATAATTGCAAAAGTCATAAATTTATTCTTTCAAATATCAAGTGAAACTAGAAAAAGATAATGTAAGTGACACTTCTAACAACTGAAAGATACATTTTAGTTAAGGAGAAAAGACATTATTATGTTTCTTATTTTTCCCCAGGACATTATTCTCTTTCCCCTGGGATAAGTGGAATGTTCTTTGAAAAAAAAAATCCTTTACTCTAACCCAGTGTAATCCATAGCCAGTCTCCAAGTTTGATACAAAAACAAACCATTTCTATTTTGGTACAATGAGGAAGCACAGCACTGGACAATATAAAACAGAGAGGGAGGAAGTTGACTCAGATTGCTGCACTTCCTGGATGAAGAGAGCTAGCAGGCTCCCCACAGTCACCTGAATAGAGTGAAATAAGACGAAAACTGTTTTTTCCGTAGAATTGATGCACGTGTAAAAATGAATTCCCGAACAAGGGGAAATCCTGGGTATGTTTGTTTGTCTGGATGAAAGATTCCATTTGAGAAGTTTTTGACAAAGTGGATGGATGAAGCAGATTGGAATCTGGGCACAGGATGTACACAATCTTTTAAAATTTGTGAATAAACACTGGGCTTCCCAAAGCATTACTCAATGATCAAAGGGAAATATAATATCACAATGAAAATCATTTTTATTCTAAATAGGATAACTGTCTAGGGTTTGTTAACCTCTTTGGGGTGGGATTTCTAACAATTTCCTCAGGTTACTAAATGTTGATTACATGGACTTGTTTGACATCCTTGAGCAAGTGGAACAATAAATCGCTGGGCAGAGAACAAACAATTTTCAAATATTTTAATGACTATCTCTGATAAACAGGAAAAAAGAGTAGGAAAAAAAGAATAAAAAATAAATAAATTTTAAAATGAAAGTGAAGGCCCGTACAAAATTAGCATCCTGTGCACATCCATTATTGAAATGCCTGTTTATATTCCTGCTTTATCAAGTTTTTGCCCAAAACATTTTTTTATATAACTGGTAACCAGCCACACTGAGTAAGAATTAGTGGTGTTTCAAGGAGAAAGCAGTGGAAGATATAGGTGCCCTCAAGTTCGATCCATAATCTAAAGCTTAAACTGGTCATTGTACATTCCTGACCTAATGATGTATTAACTCAAAATGACCTTAAAAATTTAAGTACTTAGTTTCAAAAATAAATTAGCTCTTTGTGCTGTTCATCATAAGCACTTAAATTCCCACCCTGCACATAAACACGGAGACAGCCATGAAAAGACAGGTGAGATAAGTTTTGCATCAGCATCTACTAAGAGACAAAGGCTTGTTGCAAATGCCATGGGTGACTCATACTAGTACACAATTATTTTAAAAGTTGGTAAATTCTGGGATTCTCCTAAATAAAACAGAAATAAATTCATCAGCTTTAAAAATGTTTTTTTTTCTTTTTAAAAATGTACCTTTATTGTTGGAAGTATTACAGATGTCTGCTTTTTTGTCTCCACCCATCACCCATCCAGCTTTCATTGAAAGCCAACAGTATTAAAATTAGTACTGTTTGGCAAAAATTTAAAATTGACAAATTTTAGCTTCTAATATTAGGCCAACCTAAGCAGGTATAGGTGAGGAGTGCCCAAAAGGTTAGATGGCATTAATGGTCTTATCTGCATTCCTTTGGGCCTGGGCAAAAACTGACTTAACTATATGTCTTCATAGCCACAAGGAGCTTACTGTAACAGCATCAAGTTGCCAATATGGTGCTTTCGAAGGAGAGGCATGAGAAGTTGTCTCTATTTGTTTGACAAGGGTATTTGTTTTGCAAATGTCAGCACTTTACCTTCTCTAAACATGATGATCAAGTGCATTCTGAACATAAAACAACCCATAAATTACTTAATATAAGTCAAAATCCCAAAGAGGTCAACTTTCCCACCCTTATCCCCAGTTGGACATTTCCTTTACCGCAGAATGCGGCCTGTTCTCTATCATCTGTTCAGAACCTGCGGGCCATGCCCTTTGTGTGATTGGACACTTACCTACTTAGTGCCACCATGTAGAAAATGTATTGTGTGCAAGGAGAGGGTACAAAACACTATAACATAGCGGTTCCTCATGTCATACCTCTTTTGTACATGGGTTGTGTCCTTCCAATTTGCTAGCAATGTTAATTTTTAACTGATAAACTTCACATAGCTTTTGACATAAAAATAAGTAGACTTAGAAATAAAAAAAATTGCCTGGCCAGGGTGGCTGTGTGGTTGAGTGTCGACCTATAAACTAGATCACGGTTCGATTCCCAGTCAGGGTATATATCAGTGTTGAGGGCTTGATCTCCATTAGGAGGCATGCAGGAGGCGTCCGATCAATGATTCTTTCATTTATATTAAAAATCAATCAACCAAATAAAATTATTGTGCCCATAAGGCTTTCTCGGAGTAAAGCATTTCTGTAGAGCCATTATTGTTCAATTATTAAACAGATGACTATATTTTATGATAATTATTAAACATGAAAAAGTAAAAAATAAGTTATATAATGCCTAACCACTGGGGTGTGCACCTGAAACTAATATAATACTGCATGTAAACTGTAATTGATAAATTAAAGTAATTTAAATAACATTTTAAAAATTAAAATTAAATTGTCTGTTTTGTTGTCCTAATGACTTTCAAAAGTGGTAAAGTTTCTGATTCCCCAACCAGGTAAGTATGTGGGGATGAACTCTCCATTGATTGCTTTATAAGTAAGTGTTTCAAATAAGTGTTAAATTGTGTTCATAACAGTTTTTCCCCATCTTTGAAATTCTGTGGGCTTATTTATTTATTTATTTATTTATTATAATGAGATACCTCTGGACAAGCAATCCTTGAAAAGATAAAGAAAAATCAAGAGTTGTTTTTGCAGTGAAACAAGAGCTCAACTACAGCAGAGAGATACACAGAAACTGCTAGTCAAGCTCTCTGCCTCTCTGCACCTCTGTCTTCATCTGCCAGTCCTGCCTCAGCGGTCCGAATCAAGTTCTGTCCCCACTTCCAGATAAGGACCACTGTAGAAAACAGAATTCTCCAGCAGAGTTTAATGTCATCAGTTGTACTAAATAAACCATGTACCTACTTTACTGTCCCCAAATATTATAAATTTTTAAAGAGCAGAGAGTAAGAGTGAACTTTCTCTGCTGCACCCTCTCTCAACGGGATATGTACATAACAGGGGCTCAATCACATATTGCTCATTGAGTGAATGAGGAACAAAAAGAGATTTATTTCCTTCCTTCCCACAATGACAGAAATCATCAAGCTCAGAGTTGTCAGAATAACATGGGATAGCCGGCTGTAACTTCAATTCAAGAATAAGTCAAGTATTCATGAAATGGAAAAATGAGCGTTATTACTAGACAAACATTTTCAAATAGACCTATAGCTATTTTATACTGATAACACTGGAACATACACATACTATCAGGAATTGTTCCCCTAGTTTTCATATGTCCTTTTTATTAAATAAAAAAAAATTGTTATTTTTTATTTTATGAGCCTGGCCAGTCCCTCACCTGGATTATAAACTGCTAAAGATTAAGATGAACCAAGTTTTATTTGCTGGGCTGGCAAGAGAGCATATTCATTTACATATACACTTCACAGAAGGGGGCTTGGAGGATCTAATTTATCTCCCTTTCTCTTGTCCAGTGTGGCTATTTTCTCAATGGAATAATTAATAGTATCAACAATATGCCCAAAGTATAAAAATGGACCATACACTATCACTTTGGAGAGCTGATACTGTGCTGCCACTCAGCGTGTGTGATGCGGGCTTCTGTTCGTCTCATGTATTCTTTCACTGGTAGGCCTTTCAATTATTTAAACTATACTCTACTTTAAAATTTCAATTTTGTAAACATTTTCTTGGAGGGACAACATTCTCCTCTGGCTAGCCATTATTTCCTAATGATGTGGGTTAAAACAGAACAAAGAAGCAGGTGCTTTCCATGCCATTTCCACATATTTAACTGTTCTTGCTGTCCTTTCCAACACAGCCAATTTAACTAGATTTTAGGCACTACAGAAAAAAAAATCTTTTAAAAAGATGTTATTTTGTTTCATTGTTAACAAAAATATGCTGATAACAAAGAAACTCTCCTACAATTATAGTAAATCCTGTCATTGATTTCATTTCCCATATTATACATTACTGTGACAAGAGACTGTATGATTACATCAATTACTGGACTTTTTAAGGGTCATAGTCTCTATGTGCTTTTTAGTCCACAAGGTGCATCAGTGTGCTAGGTGCTATACAATGAACTCAAGCTTGGTTAACTACTTGTAGCTGAGTATATCTTGACATAAATTTTCACAATGGCAGGGACTTTGGTCTGCTGCTTGCACCCTCCAGGATGCCTGGCATGGAGTAGGTGTGCAATAAATATTTGCTGAATTTTAAAACTTAACACTTGAGCCTGAAGCTGATTTTATGCTAAATGGGTATATGATGATATATGATCATCAATCTCTCCCCACAGCTTCTGGCTGATATCAGGATTCTTTAACCATTGGGGAACTACAGACCCCTTTTGACAATCTGATAGAAATTATACTGTTTCCAGTTACCTCTGTAATATACATATCTGACGAATGGGATTTTGTTGGCTAGGAATCCTAACAGAAAGGAACTAACATTCTGTAAAGACTGCTTTGAAATATACTTCAGTTCTGTATACACAGAAGCCATATATTTTTATGAATCAAGCTTAATGTGCCATGTTTGCCTAAAATTTATGAAGTATAATACACAACAGCACACTTTCAATATCCTTAAATATGAAATTTTGTCTGAAAGTAATTCTAAGATAACTTATCACTTTGGTTGTTTGTACCTTTTTTAAAGTTTCCTAACTTATTGATAACATCACAGACACCTGGTAGCAATGCAATAGTTAAAGATCTGTCTGGTTTCCTTTAAAATTCCCAATTTTTTTAAAAAATATATTTTATTAATTTTTTACAGAGAGGAAGGGAGAGAGATAGAGAGTTAGAAACATCGATGAGAGAGAAACATTGACCAGCTGCCTCCTGCACACCTCCCTCTGAGGATGTGCCCGCAACCAAGGTACATGCCCTTGACCGGAATTGAACCTGGGACCCTTGAGTCCGCAGGCCGATGATCTAGCCACTGAGCCAGACCGGTTTCAGCTAAAATTCCCAATTTTTGATGTTTAAAGAAAAACTGCCAGAATCTTAAATTTGCTATGCAGAGTTGTTTGTAGAGATGTGAATTTCATTTATCTCTCCTTTCATATTAATTTCTTTCTAAAAAAAATTAAAACTGCCAAGTTATTTTGAATCATACAGTGCATGAAAACAGCCTGGCTTAATACTTGAGATGTTTTATCTTCATTATCTCTGGCTCTTGACCTCCAAAATGCAAAAGTTAAAAGAAAAGCCCTTAACTCACCTCCACTTTTCCTACTATACCTTAATTTCTTTGAGTAAAGTGCTTCATTTTAAACCTGGCCCAATGGCTGACATTTAAAACCAACAATCTCACTAAGTGGCTACAATGCTGGCATTCGCAGTGCTTGCGCCATGTAAGTAAACTCAGGACATGCCACCCCACTACGTAATACAGTTCATGGGGACTCTGTAATCTCACTGTGATTATCCATTTTGTTGTTTTCAAGACTGCAAGTTCCCAGTCAAGTTGGAAGACTGACTGAGCTTATTTTCCAGCGAATATTGTTTCTGCTCTCTGTTGAGTTGGGACCACAGCTGTGTAAAGTAGTTTCACTGAACCAAGGGATAGTCACAGAATAATCAGCTCAAAACTTTGTCCAAGTTCACAAGCTACGAACTGCATAATAATTATACAAACTCCTCCAAAACCACGACCACTTGCGTGACTTTTAAACTGGATCTGTGTCAAGTGGTGCTGATTTATGTTGATCCCCAGGGTATTTTTTTCCCTTGACTTCACCCAATTTACACAGCAATGGACGAGGACTGAGCTTAACTTCATTTCCATACAGTAACTAGCACGCTATTTGTGTTTCATAAATGAAATGGTAATAGTAGGGACAGAACCGAAACTCTCAATTCAAATAAAACCGTAATAGTAAGAGCATTATCTTTAAAAAATAGCAGCTTGATTTAGTAACAGCATTATTCTTAATAATAAAAACAATGTTATGTTCTAAGTCATACTCCACATACTTTTCAATGCCCTGAAATAACTTTTATTAATAGCGCTAAGTCTTGTATTAAGAATTTAGTCCTCAGAGTGAATGCACTCTTTAGTATATTTCGGTGACTTATCATAGGAGAAAAAGACCTGCCATTATATGTAGTGAAAATCTCCAATTCCACAGTCCAAGGTAAATCAAAATGGCCCTTAATTTAAAGTATTAAAAACTATGGCTAAGACACTAAGCCTAGAAAAGAAATTCACTTAAAAAAAATAAACTCTTGACTACTTAACACAAGTTTTAAAATTTCAAATGGAAGAAGTGGACAGCCTTCACTTTTCTAAAAGGGAGAGCATATATTCAAAATAATTTGAGTTATCAAGTGGAATTAATAAATTATGACTGGGCTAACTTGGAACTAAAATTCTTAAGTGTTCCAAATAATTCAGTGCCTGATCTAGAAAGCATCTTAATCCTAAAAGCCACTAGCCAGTAACACCTTTCTTCCGTGGCTAAGAGGCACATAATTTCCATTGTCAAAGATAACCATTTAAATGGGTGAATATCCAAATATATCCTGATGAAATATTCAGCCCTTACTTTACGTGGGGGTGGAAGGAAGTTTTGGCAGTCCATTCTTAGGAATTAAAAACAATGTCTTAGAAGCCGGAAGCGGACCAGATTTAGCTGTGTGATGCTCTTGCTGACAGACAAGAACAGAACAAACACATCAGCGCAGAGAGTGTGTGGCCACAATTGTGGGGCTGACACCCAGGGAAACCTGTCTTTAATTTATCCCGTCGTGTGCAGATTTGGCAAGGATCTCCAAAAATCATTTACATACCATATGCCCTGAATTACCTAGGCACAATGGCTGTGGATAAATATGATGTTTCAGGTCTGATTGTTTGCTTCCTTTTGTAAGTTTTGCAGCTTTCATTTCATTTTTCTCTTTGCTAAATAATTTAATGCAATATTGTGTGCTGCAAAAGGCTGTTTTGCTAAATCAATGAATAGTTCATTGTGCCTTGTGATTAGGGAAAAAAGGAATGATCCTGACGTGAGGTGGGGGACCAGGATGTATTATTTCTCCTCTGTAAGAATCCAATAAAGGTTATCAGCTTCTTATACTTTGGACACATTTTAACCTTTGTCTCTTTACTGGGTATATAAATGCAAAGCATTCAACAATAAAATAAACAGGAATCAGCTAATATGACTGCCAATATGACTAAGTTGGTTCGCAAGTTTTCATGTTTAAAAGGGGTCCCCAAAATTAGACTCTTGATAATTCCTATATTTGTTCCTCCTATAATTAAAAGCCATTATAACTGCCCCATGCCTTAGTTTCCCTCTTTCCACCCAACTGGTATTAATACAAACTTGGTAACACTTAACTAAATTTTAAGTCAGATTGAATAAACGTATACTTAAGCCAAAAAGATCAATAGCCTAAAAAAGGCTTGGAGCAGAATTATGTACATATTTTTTGTTGTGTACTATAAATTTGACTGTATAAACTTCCAATTAAAAATGACATTCACACCGTCATTTTTGATAGAATTTTGCACAGTAGGAATACTCATTAATGCAGGGTAATACAGTGTGATAAGCAGCTTAGACATCAAAATAGAAAAAAAAAATATGCCAGTTGGTCTACCCTTTACATGCACAAAATAAAACTAAAAAAAATTAAATACCTGAGGAATTAATTAAAAAGAACACTTATTGGCATATGTGTTTTTTAACTATGTCATATCAAGAGCATGCCTATTCTCTAGTCAGTTTCTGCTGCAGAGATCTAAGTCTCAACACAAAAGAGAAACCACAGTCATCCCCTAGTTAATGGTAATACATTAAATGCATTACAACATTCAAATGGAATAAAATACAATTTAAATGATTTTACTTATCTTACAACTACCCTCCTTAACAGAATGTATGTGCATATATACCATATTATATATGTTATGAAAAATATATTATTCATATATGTGTATCTACTTATATATTTTTTACTATTTAATAGGAAGTATTTGACATTTGTGAATTCTTTACAGCATTAATAAGAGAGGCAAAAGCCCATCCGCTACAAAGTGTATGCTTGTGGGTCATTTCTTAGTCTTTAACTGGGAAAATGCAGTTATTGAATTAATTCTCATCTGTATGTAAAGTAAGTGGCAAAGGAGATATGTCCATATACTAGTAGAGAAATAAATAAAAGGCAATGCAGCGATTTCAGAACATTATTAAATAATATGCTTTAAGGAGCAAAAAAAGGAAAAAGGTACCACTTGAGGGTCGGCAATGAAAGGGTTAACAGACATATGCTGTATAATTAGGAGATGCATTAATGATTATGAATAGTAAATGATTTGGTGCAAAGAAAAAAAATTTAGTCAAAGGGACATTTACCTATCTTACATGTTTATTAGGAACTGTACATAACTAGAGAATTCTCCTATTAAGAATCTTGCATTATTGGTATAAATACTTCCAAGGGTACATCAAATTGTAATCTTTCATACGACATCCATCAAACCAGGCTGGAGATTTTGACAAACATTAAACACAGTAAGGAGGCAATTATGTATGCATGATTTAATCTGCAACTAATTAATATGCAAATTTATTCATATGTTAGTTACTAAATTAAAAATGCAAAGAAGCCCTTATGGTGATTCTCGAAATTTTGCACAAACAGAACATTTAAAATGTAAGAAAAATGAAGTTTTTCAGAAATCTATAACACACTTTCACTGTCTCCAGAACCTGTTGCACTAAGAAGACTCAAAAATATGTGTTTAAATACTAGATAATAATTTAAAAGGTGTGCTAATTTCATGTGAGAATGTGGGAACAGAAAGGTTAATCAGCATTCTCTCGAACTCTTAAGAGATACACTCTAATTACCAGACAAATGGTATTCTATTTCTAAGCTTCCTTCCCTGCTTTTAGGGTTGTCAAAAGTTGGTCATCCTACTGATATCCTGGGCAAATGGTTAGGGGAATAAATAGTATTTAAAAGGAACTAGATATATTGAAAATTCTAGGGTGACGTGGAGACCATTTGGTGTTCACTAAACATACAATTCATTCCTCAAGATGGCAACTCGCTCTTTTTGCCTTTGGGGAAAGCTCTTTGCAAACAGAGGAATGGGAGGGAAATCTTGATAGAGACTAGAAATTCTCCCAAACTGTCTTCCGAATGAATCTTCAAATAAAATAATATGACTAACCCAAGAGCAACAACCACCCCAAAAAGCAGAAGGTAATTTCATCCGAGTTCAATCTGGCTATTTTAGCCCTGCATTTTCCAGACAGTCCAAAACTGATTTGAATCTGTGATGGGAAGAGGAGGGATGTACAGTCGGGATCATTTATAAATATCTTCTGGTGCCTGCTTACACGGGAGTACCCATTCACGTGCATACATTACCCTTTGGCTCTATTGCCTTTGCAAGAATCAGATTTCCCTCTGACTTTTTCGTGACGAGCAGCAAGATTTGATGTGGATCACCTGTCATCTGATTACCTATCTCATCCGAAGTCCGCTGGCCATGCGTACAGCTCCTGAAGCTGGCACTTGGAACAGCTGTAGTGGCCTCAAGAAATCAACACAAGTCAACTGAATGAGGAAGCACAGTACCAGCGTCTACGGCTCTTCTCAGGGCTCTGAACTCTCACCCACGTTAAAAAAAAAAAAATCACCAGCAGCCTCATCGCTGCCAAGTGACACACAAAAAGGAAGTTAACCATTGGCTGTGACTCGCATTCACAGTCTGACTCTGATCTCCCAGCCTCCCTGAGCCCCTTCTGATGCCAAGTGGACTACAGCTTGCCCATTTCATTTCAGCCACGGCAGCCAAAAAAAGCACTGCCCCAGCCTGCGGTGACAAGCAGTCTGTTTTGATATTAGTACCTCAGTATGTGATAGAAGAGAGTCAGATGTCCCCAAACGATCGCTCCCCCCTGTGGGACACTGTGCTGGCCTTGCTTGGCCAGAAAGATGGTGAGTGTGCGGCGAATGCTTAGCTTTGAAAGCACAGGGGAGGGGAACCCCCCACCCGCAGGACCCAGCCGGAATGGTGAGGCGGGCCTCTTCTGGGGAGAGGATCCATGCCTCCCGACTCCCAGGCTGGCTAGCCAGAAATACACCTCAGATTCCAGTCTCTCCCTGCCAGCCAGCACACCTGAGCACGGACTGGCTCACAGAAATAAGAAAAGGAGTCTTTTTCTTATGTAATTAAATCTTAGCAGGCACTAGTCAGTAAACAGGTTTTCTTATTTTTCTTTCATGAAAGAAAGGGGACTGTTTGGGGTTGAGAAGAATGGATTTTTTTTCCTTGACCCTCAGAGAGGGAGGGGGTGGGAATAAACCCTCCCCCTCTGCCCATCACATTCTGATTTTCTTGCTGAAGGCACAGAATCCGACCCTAACCAGGTTGAACCTGGGTGCCGCCTGTCAGGGCCTCTTTCTCTCCAACATGAACATATCCCGCTTTTCCGGATTCCAGTGAGGCCTCATCGGGGGCAGATCTGCATTTCTGGGCATTTCAGGAGCCTGAGCATCTTTCTATTTTACAGATGACTCCATTTTTGTAGTGACCAGAACTGAACATAAAGCTTTTAAAAAGCTTCAACGTACACATTTGTGCATTCATTACACAGTGTTACATCTAATTTGTTCTTTTTACTGTCGCAGGAAGCACATGTTTAAAGCAATCTGTTTCCTCGTGTGAATGCTTTCCTGTCTGTTTAAAAAAAATTGCGACACGCTTTACCCCGAGTAACCAAGAGGTGATCATAAATATCCCTAAATAGCATTAAACAGATATGAAAGACATTAACACTTTCAGAATGCCAAAGTAGTATTAAAAAAATTCTAACAGATGCTCCTAGGTCAAAAAGTGAAATGTGTGTTTCCTGAAAAAACACTCTCATCAGAATTGTAAGTGAACTGCGAGGGGAGAAGTGAGGTGTTGCTGAACAAATGAGGATCCTCTCGGTGAGGAACACAGTCCACTGCCAGAGGCCACTTGCCACAAAAAGCCACATTTCAGTGGGAGTTTGAAGAAAACCAATCTCCTTTGGAATCCACAAGGTGGCAATGACAACAGAGCAGGGCGGCTCCCAGCTCTCACT
>NW_006291383.1:2883710-2909728 GCF_000327345.1 Myotis davidii | reverse complement strand
GCTTGGTTCCTGCTCAGGGACATGAGGAAAATGTCCAGCCCAAAAGGGCCTTTCCCCAGGAACCCGACGCGGTGCCTCGTTTTTCTGTGAATTAGGACTGGCTGGGGAAAAACATCCGTGGCAGAATGTAGAGACCGTGCTCTTTCTCCCCGACCCCCTTTTCCAGATGTTCTCTTCCCCGCTTAACTGCAAGAGTGAAGTAATCAGCCCTTATAAAAAATTGTTTTAAGTTTCCCACAGCTGACAAGCAAAAATACTTTTATGATTTCAGCCATGGCACTGAGAAAAAACACATTACAATGCGGCAAAGGCCAGAATCCAGCAAGTCTTCGACTTTACCCTTAAAACATCTGTATAAATAGCCCTGTTTAATGTTAGAAATTCGCCTAAACAAATCCAACTCTGACTGGGTAAGAGAAACAAACTGCCACACGCACCCACCAGGTCAACTCATCTTCATCTCGCCAGATGAATGAAACCCCAGGCCTCACATTCCCTCACCAAGGGCACCGGAGCCAGGCCTACCGAAGTGGAAGCACACGTCACTCCCAGGACCCAGCTCTGGCCAATTACAGAAAACACTGACAGGACGTGAAAGCAGCAGCACGCCTCTCCTATCACTTAGAGGCAGGGCTGATGTAGGCCTAACGCAGCTCTTGGCAGGGGGAATCACTGTGAGGAGCTTTGTCATCTTGGACTGATGTCCCACCAAAAGGGAAAAAGATGAAGTCCGCACTTTAGCACAAACTTTGTGGAGTGAGCAGTCTAATATTGAAAAGGGCTGACTGGATGCCTTGGCCCGACAGAGACATTATTATAAGGACAAGGACATACACAAAGCACTTGCAATCTCTAATAATAAAAGGGTAATATGCTAATTAGACCAGACGTCCTTCCAAATGTCCTTCCTTCCAGACAAAGCTGCAGCTGGTGGGGGCTGTGGCAGAGGCTGCGACAAGAGACGGCAGAGACCCAGGCCGTGGCAGCGGCAGGCGGGAGCCGGGGCCAAGGTCCTTACATGAATTTCGTGCAACAGGCCTCTAGTATTTCATTTTATTTTATTTTTTAAAATATATTTTATTGATTTTTTTTTTTTTACAGAGAGGAAGGGAGAGGGATAGAGAGTTAGAAACATAAATGAGAGAGAAACATCGATCAGCTGCCTCCGGCACACCCCCTACTGGGGATGTGCCCACAACCAAGGTACATGCCTCTGACTAGAATCGAACCTGGGACCTTTCAGTCCACAGGCCGATGCTCTATCCACTCAGCCAAACTGGTTAGGACGCCTCTAGTATTTTATAATTTCAGAAACACCAAGTGACCTGTGGGGGGCAGGACTCTTCTGCATGCCAGCTGAGACCCTGCTTTAGTTTCTGCCCTGCCAACTACTCTGGTAAACTATCTGCTGAATTCTTCACCAGTGCCAGAGGGCAGGTATTACCTCGTTGCTAATGTTAACATTGGCGGTGTTTGTCATCACTATCATCGGCTGTTACCATATCTTAGCTATGACAATGCCACAGGACTGTGCTAACCACCATTAAAAACCCCAGCTGATCAGGTTCCATGGAAAGCACTGGGCCATTCTGTCTCCGTTACAGAAATGCTATCCTGGGCTGTCTGGTCTTTCTAACAGATCTGCCTAGTGGGTGGAAGTTGTGCGTTACCACTAGTGCACTGACACTGGGGGCACTGACACTCATTCTACAGTGAGATGAAACTTCCGAATATTTAATGTATTCTGAGTTTCCATATCCTTAGCCATGAATAAATAGTGGTACCCATTTCACAGAATTTTGGTAGGATTAAATGATTTCAAATAGATGCAAAGTGTTTATGTTTGGCACAGAGTAAACACTATGTTAAGGGTATGTTATTAGTATACCAATATCATCTCATTCAACAGACACCATTTATATGTATATTGTAGACCATGAAATAGGTGTGTGATCTTACCAAGGCCACTGGGTAAATAGAGGGTATTACACATGAAACTGGGAAGAGCCTTTTATTTCTACCCTATTATACCACTTTTATTGCTATATTTACTCATTGGAAATACATTTCAAAATAATGTGCATAACACAATGAGTTTAGCTTCTATGAGACAAAAAAAAGATGTATATATAATAAAACCCTTACCTTCTTTAAGATGGATACATAATAAACCTAAAAGACAAAAGGTACTTGTGGTACACTGAGGGTTATTTTATTTTGATTGTACAACTGTCTCCAAAGGCCAGACTGTATGCTTTTGAAAATGCTAAGGCCATTCCCCAAAGTGGGATGTGAGACAGCAAGGGGGATTCCCTTAAACATGAAGAATCTTGGATTGAAGCTTTACGATTTAAATGAAGGGCGCACGGGAGAGAAAGAAATATTCAAATAGATGATATGTCTAGATTTTATTTTAGTTGAACAATATACTTGGAATGAGTATCTTTGAAGAAAGAGATGAATGAATGAATGCATGAATGAATGAATGAATGAAAACTTCTGAAAATGCTTTTCCCCCTGGGTGCTCTCAGCTTATTTTAGGGTTCCACTTAATAGCTAGATGTTGATGTAATTTATTAAAGAGAAAACAAAAGTAGCATTATTTTGTTTTATAAGTAAAAGAATTATCTATTGGGGTTTGATTTTTGTAATTCCAACTATATATGTCCATAATAAATATGCTTAATTCTCTTTTCTTTTGCCTACCACTATCAATTCAGCCATAGATTATATGTGGCAATGTCTTGTATACATCTGAACATGAACTTCATATGAAGGCACTATATGAGGAACCCATAGGCTTTGGTAATACAATTTCACTCATGAAGCACATGTCTTAGTATTAAATGGCAGAATGTGTACCTTTTTATTACATAATAATACATTCAAATAGTACATTAGTTACAGAAATAGGTTTATTTTCTACTTAGCTTAATGACTTTAAAAATTCAAATTGATTGAGCAAATTGTAATCACTAGGCCATGAGCATTCTTTAAAAATCTCAGCTTCGGTAGTAATGAAAAGGAGTGTGCATCCTTCACAAATTCTATTTTTAGCCCATCTGCTAACATCTCAGTTATTAGACTTTCTTATGAAGATAAAGCCCCAGTTTTTATACTCTATTTATTACTGAATTATTTTGTGCTTCAAGTTCATTTTATAATAAGCAAGCCAGAAAACATTATTGTACCTTGGGTTAATACACCTGAGCACCTGTGAAACAACCGAATTCCCCAAACAGGGATACTTGAAAACATTAACGCTAAGAAATCAGACACCTACTTGAAACTGCTTTCTCATAGCAGCTAATGATATAATGATATACTGTGCCAATCGGTAGAATGAAGCCATTACAATATTATTATAAGTATAATCCAGGAGGCATATTTAGGATGATATGGGTTGGGAGGGAGGAGGCTGCTCTAGACAGTTAGGCACAAATTCTCAGATAATATCAAAATAATTGTCTCAAAACAGCATTTTTCTAAAATGGCAACTGTAAGTGGTGACAGTTTTTATATGGATGTGTGAGGAATGTACCACAAGGGTCGCTTTTCTGAGAAAATATAAGTCTTTCTAATAGGAGTCCATGCTTCACAAAGGAAATGCCTTTGAATTGCTGTCATTGCGAACACAACTAAATTCTAGCAACAGAACACGAATTTTTCTTTGCAACTTGCTATGAAGAGGATTTCAGAAAAAAATGTCCCCAGTCTTCTGTTCCACCAAATACTCAAAATAAATGTAGTGAAACTTAATATACACACAGACCCTCTTCTGATTACTCTGGAAGTAATCGCTTATCTATCAAGTTTCAACCCTAGTAGCAGATTTATGATTAATTAATTCCTCAGATGAAAAAGTTAGACTAGAGAGACAATAGGGGGTGTCATTAAAACACTGAAATATAATTATTAAAATGTCCTTTTCCAAATCTAATTTGCCATTCTTTCAGAACTGAATATATAGTTCTCACCAAAACTTAAATCCTATTTTCTACCTTGAAATTCTGCAAAACGCCGAATCTTCTGCACTACCACCATCGCTCTGAAGAGGGAGCATAAGCTCAAGCAAAGCCAGAGTCCTAAGCAGCCCGCACCTCTGCAGCAGCTGCAACTTTAAAAAGGGGAATCGTTCGCATGCTGCTGCTTTGAGATAAAATAATCGAGCATTTAAAACCACACATTTTGCACTGCATTTTATAAAAGCTCTCTCCTCTAAAATGAGCACCACACGCGTGTACACAAACACAGCTTGGGAAGTTTGAGATCAAGGCTGAGAATCTCATGCTAGTGCTTTGAAATCCAACATTATGCTCAGTCTAAGAATTCAGTGAAATTTATTTAAAAAAAAAAAAACAATAACAAAAGCAAGTGTCTGTCAACAGCCTGACAATTTCATCTGCTTCAAGGAAATACAACTTTGCTACTTTTGAAGAGACCCTTCATTCCTTTTAGGGTTATTGGTACCTATTTCGAGAGAATCTTATTTAGTCCTCCCAATGCTATTTAACTTTGATTTATTCTTTTCAAACAAAAACTTAAATGTTTGAAACCAGGAAACACACATTAGAAATGCAGCAATTATCAATGATCGAGGGAAAAAATCTCTATGTTAGAAAAGAAAACAAATGTTTTAATACATGAAATACTAAAAGTTCACAAAAGTGGTAGTCTACTGAATATTAAGCCAACCATCTATATTATTCCACAAGCATAAAATAAATCCACAGATCCAGAATAACTTTTTATAATTTCAAAACATATGCAAGATCTGTTTCAAGTCTCGATCTAGGTAAGCAGCCTTGCAACGGCTTCTTAGATTTCTTAATAATTAAACACCACTCCAATGGAGTCTATAACTTCACACCAAATAGACTGTTCAAAGAACATGATAAAGTAAGATCCAAAATAGGAGTTCCCTTATTTATATTTCTCCTTTCTCAACAAATGATTCTAGTTTTACACTAAATGCTATTATTCCAAAATTCTAAACAAAAACATAGAAAATTGTTGCAAACTCCCGAAGGACTGGAATGCCTAATGGTATATATGTTGTATATTTGCCTCTAAGTCTTGTATGCTTTTGAAATAGCCTTAATGCAATAAGAACCCACAATGAAAACTTAAATATAGATTCTCCTATATTTGTTTCATAACCAGCCATTCGTAAAAAGCGTGACCTCTAACTGCAATAGCGAGAATATGATTGGTTTTCCAAGAAACAATGAATGTGCTGAATTTCTGAAGCTTTTGATTTACTGAATTCAGTATTAACTGCACAAAATCAGGAATAATCTGTGGTGAATATTTGTCAAATATCAAGGTATTTCCCAGTGTCACATTCTATATAAATTGTGTGAATAATATGTTTCCCCTATTTGGGATGATTTAATTGCATTATCCTTCACCCACCTATACACTTTCATAATTAGTAAACACAAGCTTAATATCCAAACTTCATGCTTCAATATCTTTAATTGAAAAATGGTCATACTATGTTTAAAGCTGGAATACTGTGACTTATCCTAACATTTCAATGTAAATTCCTACAGTGATATGTTTTCACAAAGTACCTCCCTCTCCAGGAATGGCCCTTGAAGAGGCTCCTCCTTTTATATCTCATCACATAATTGGCTGGCTACTTCTAGACCTTCCTAGTCAAGATAGAGTCCAGGTGGCTGACAGATCATTTTAAACTTAATATAAATTTTATTTTAACAAAAGTTGTCTTGTCACTGAAGTGACAAGGTGGATGACATGATAAAGCATCATTGTGATTTCCTCATGATCAGTTTCAAAAGTGATGGGGGAAATTATGCATTTTAAGCACTGAATTTTTTGATCATATAAGATTTCTGGAACTCTAATATGAAAAAAACAAAACAATTTACCAACTTCTCTTTTAAATTGTGATTTCTTCATGCATTTGAGAAAAGTTTTTTTCTCAAAATAACTTCAGGTATGAACTCGAGGTCATGTTTGAAACCTTCAAATATGAAGCGTTGTTAATATAATGGAAAACGCACAAAATAATTAGTCATCAGCATTATCCACCTTTTCGTGATTTCCCAGTAATCTCTTCTATAAAAGAAAGCCTCATCAGAACTTTAAGATTTTATTTTATTGAGAATTTTTCCTTATGAAAATTGCTAAACACTGAATTGTATTTTTCAAATCCATATAGTGATTAACTTATGTCTCACATTTTCCTGAAGGTTCTAAATTTTATTTTAGAATATTTGTGATAATAGAGATTGTCTTCCTTAAAACCAGTGTGTCCAAAATGATCTCTGACAACTTAATACAATGGCAGATCCTCTTAAATTTCAAATAAAAAAACAAACACACAAACAATAATACCCAAACTAAAACTGCAATTCAACACAGAAAACAGACTTTACTGAGAAGTACAGTGTGAATAAAGGATCACTTGGTGATATACGAGACCATAAACTATTTCTAAGGATAAAACTTATTTCCAGAGAACTCTGGGGTTCTAGGGATTTCAGCGGAGAGTGACAGTGAATTCAAAACGACTAGAAGTGAAGATAGATTCCACCAATGTTTAAAGTGAAATGATTATAGTTATTAATAGTTTCTGGTAAAATGTAGATTGTTTTGAAACATTCTAAATTATAAGAGTAAAGCCTTATGTATTTACATACTGATGGGCACAAGAATGTTTCTGAAAGGAGATGCATATCTTCATGTTTGGAAAAAATATTTTAAAACTATACAATATGACAATTTGTTGCTTTCTAGATCTTAATGCTCCTGTATTAACATCTAAGAATCGTGGATCATTTTTCCAAAAATGTGATTTAAAGTGGTAGATTTTTCTGCATAAATTCATGATTTAGTATGTATGTTATTAGGTTATACGAAAGGTAAGACAACTGCTGAAAAGAGCAGTAAAGTTGAAAAATACTAAGATGGTAAATGTTTTTAAAGAGAAAACCAAGATGTTGAAATCAAACAAGTAAGAACTTCACAAGTAGAGTCTAGAAATTAGCTCAGAGAAACAAACTGGCATCAACAAAAGGAGCTTTCTGACCAACATCTCACCGCCAGGTAAGGGCTGCCAGGGACTGGGATGGGCCTGAGAGGAGCTCATAGTAGAACCTGAACAGAGAACATGACAATGTTCTGCGTGCTAAGCAGGGCTCTGGGCCATTAGAGCTGTCACTTCACACAGCCTTTCCTTTAAACACAACATCCCCCTCGCCCAACTGCAGGCCTGTTCTCCAGAGGGAAGGACTTCCTCCCCACTGCGCCTGGGCCACAGGCCCTGCAGGATGGCCTTCGCCCCCTCCCCGGCCCGGCTTCCTCAGTGACCTGGGGCTCTGGAAGCAGCACAGGGCACAGACACACGTTTAAGGACCTGCCAGGTCTATGGCATGATGCTGGGCCAGGCGTGCGTTTTTCTCTCCCACAGATGCTGCAGTATTTTCAAAAACAGGGTTAGGCAAGCCCCTCCCTCTCTTCATTTCCTACAAGACCCCGCCTAATGGCCACCAGAGAAGTCCAGCTTCTGCCCCACAGTCATGTCATCAATAACATCTGATTACAGATGTCACAGTTTCAATTTTCTTTATTTTATGTTAAGGAAGAGAAAGGTCCTATTTTGAAAAAAAACAACAAAACAACAAAAAACAAAAACAAGTGGAGCTGACACAACAGATTGTAACAGATTTATTACTACTTATCATGGTAAATATGTATGAAAGAAAACATAAATGTCTTTATCTAGTCATAACCACTCCAAAGGAAACCTTTTATTAACCGTAATTTTTGTTATTTGTTATGAAAATATTCATATATATTGACGTTTTAGAGGTGTCTCTTATCAAATAAATATTCATAAGTGTATCTGAGCTTAAAAAAAAGAATTAAACATAGCAGAGATCTAAAAATACATAAATATAGATCTACTGGGGCAGAAGTGTTACAGTGTCTACTACAGACCATCTCTTGGGGTCAAAATAAAATATACATTTTGTGTGATGGTAACGCATATAATCAACACATACAACAAAGCTAATATAAACTAAGTTACACTGCTATTTAAACAGAGCTAGATTATTTTTAAAGTAATGATAATAGATTATTGGATTCCAAAAATCAACCAAGGTATCTTATTCTTCTGAGTAAAACACAAAGTCAAACACACACAAAAGGGTAAAATTTCCATTTCAACAGAATTTCCCTCCTTGTCTTTCAAAAAAGGTACCCTATTTACCAGATGTTCTACAAGGACCACTAAAACGTGTAGCCAAGATACACTTTCTATCAATAGTAATTCCTAAACTGATCATCAAAACCCCAAAATTAAATAAAGCAAACTAAATTTCCAATTCCAGATCTATACAGAAGGAAAATATACTTTAATATTTGTTAACATATCAGCAACACATAAATTGTCTTAATAGCAATTAATAGAATAGCAAAGAAAAATTTGCTATTAAGACAAATTTCTATAGTGGCCAGTTCCCTCCAGGGAAATACTTAAAAATATACAATGAATTATGAGAAATTGTTAACAATGAATAAGCAGATAGATAATTTCTAATGCCACACCAAAGCACCCCTTAGAAACTACAGATTTCTGCATTATTTTAGCGTTGGGGGAAAAAAACAAACACCTAAATGTATTTGAATATGAGGCATAAATAGGGCATTATTGCTTTAAGTTTTGCTTGGCTTTTATACCACAGAGCTCTTCTATCATTTCAGAACATTCAAAGGTTCACTTATTGTACTTAATGCTGTCCATATTAGGTTTAAGCATGTTTAAAATGTAAACAGCTGTGAGGACTATATCATTTCAAGTTTTCATAAAGCTATTAAGAGCTAAAATTTCATCTACATTAAATCCACCAGAAACTTCAAGCTTAAAATATGCTTATAAAAACTTAAGGGGATATTAGTCAATTTCAATTCAACATAGAAAAATCAAAGAATAAACACTCAGTACATTTTAAGTGACTTATTGGTAGTCCAAAGTGACTATTTTATATGTATTGGCAGTTTTATTTACACTATTTTTCTATATTTATGGATACTTTTGTGACACCTCTTCAACATGGCCAAGTCCATGATAATCAGCATACAAAATTTGCCCCCCCCCATAAGAGTTATTCTGATATATTCACTTAATAACTTTTTAGATGAACTGAACTGTAATCAAGTCAAATACACAGGTGTTTGGGTTAATCTAACAGTGCATTTGCAAAAACTAGTATTCTTCCATTTTATTAAAAATAAAATAAAATAAAAAGCAAAAATTACTTAGTAATATATTTTCAGAAATATAAACACAATTTATTTTAGAATGTGAGAACTTACAATAGGCCCTTTATCATTCTTTTCAAAGAATACTAGTGTCCTACAGAACAAAGATTTAAATTATAATATCTATCTCATGGAAAGGAAAGAAGAATTGGGAGGGGGGATAGAAAGGAAGGAGAAAAAAGAAGAGAGGAACTCATATTTGTATTCTATGTGAAGAAATTATTAGAAATAGACCAGTTTTAAATAATAATAAAAAGAAACAGGACCTCGAATCTGAAAATATATGTAAGAAATGAAAATAAGATATCACATATTTCTTTGTGATCACAACCACTGTTTGCTGTGCTGGGGACTGGAGGGACCTCAGCCACTCCTGCATTTAGCTCGCTATGAGAAAGACCCAGAATGCTTTTGGTTACAGCTGGATTCTTCTTGCTGTCACCTGGTGTTCCAGACACAAATGGCTACCGAAGCAGCTACCTTTGCAGTCTTATTCAGTAACCTCTTTAGAAAATAGAGACATTCTCTATGCACTCTGGGCTGAAAACCATGTAAATTTTTCCTAAATCCTCTCCACAAATCTCCTTTCGCATGCAAATCCATAAATCATCATAATACTGACAAAGAATTTAACCAACACATGAAACTAATACTCATTCTCTTGAAAGCTCCGCACAGGTAAAACTCCTGGACCTTCAGGCACCTTTTCAAGGCTCCCTTCAGAGCTTCACCTGCTGAATACCCACACAACCACCCAGTCTTGCAGAACATGCCATAAATCACTCCAACGTGGGTCCGGTGGCTGCACGTGCAGGGCATTCCTTCCTCATCCACATTCTAGATAACCTTGCAGCTCTGGCGCACGGAACCTCATTTCCTCCTGTTGCCCTCACATCTCACAAAACAATGAAATTAACCATATTCAAAGCAGAAACCAGCAGTACTTACTGAAGATGGCAAACCTGGAGGAACTTTCCGAACTTTCTTTGTCTGTACCTCTGAAAGGAAATGAAGAGTCTGTGAGCTCCCTGCAGGCCCAGTTTCCTAACTAAAGCAGCTTAAACCACGAAGCCTTTTAGATTAGGCCAGATTTTCTTAAATCGTTATCTTAGCAAAATGTTGCTACCATGACCGCCTTTTATCCTGGCAGAAATCAAATTCTGCCTTTTTCATAAAAGTGCACATATTCAACTTTTTAATACTCTGATTGTTCAAAATGTTTCTCATATGGGCCGCGAAGAGAACATAAGAAATAAGCGCTCACCACAATAGCTCTTCCTCTGCTATAGGTTGTTAACATACCCCACCCAATGCGCTACTGAGGGGGAATCATGAGCCTGACAATTGAGCAAAATTTCATGATTTTTTTTCTTTTTTGGGGGGGACAGGATGAGAGAGTGGTATTAAAAAAGACAGAAAAAAGAGACTACTAAGAATCACTCAGGCATTCAAACAGAGGAATACCTTACCCATGGCACTACTGTGAAGAGGCCTCCTTCGGGGGTTATTGCTAGAATACTGATAATACTGGGAACCAGGTTTGGTGGGCGAAAGGGTTCCTGGATTGCCCATATCCATGTCACCTCCAAGGAGACTCTGCTGAAAGGTTAAAAAGGGAAAACAAGCAAATAAGGTTAATTTTTCACATTCACCACCCCCCAACTGATTGTTAGTACTTAAACCAACGCAATAAAGAAAAGAGCATCTGCTAAGCTGAAACAATTAAAACCCACCAACACAAAAAGGGAAAGAAAACAGTCGAAGAAGCTAGCACAGAGTCGGTGAATTTTTAATTCCTACTTTGGAAAGGAAGGTAGAAGGTGATTCCCTCCTAAGCAGTATTTTAATCTTTTAAGAGGACTAACGTTTTGATTTAAAAGAAAAGGGCACTTATGTAAGACTAATGTTTTCTTTATCTCTACTTAAGCTCACATCTGGGAACTATTCATGCCCTTCCTTAACAAGAACCAAGCAGCATCTGATTTTCCGAACGCACACAACTCCCCGGCTGCTGACGCTGGGGGTGAGTGGAGATAGATGCTAAGTCCACCGAGAACCTTGCCTCTGCCTCGGCACAGCGCGATCCTCCCCAGACTCACGCAGCACCCACAGAAAAGAAAATGCCAACGGTCCGGGTGGAAATTCAAACCCTCACATTAACCCCCAAAATCATAGGAACAGGAGGCTTTCTGCGCTGACAGGAACAGATTAAAGAACGTTAGGTGCCCTCTTGAGGACTATCGGAGGTTGAAACACATCCCCACAGATTAAACATTTACCTGAACACGAGAAAACTTTCACAAATATCATTAACTTATCACAGTGTGGCAAATTACTCAACCTTCGAAAATGATGACATATGAAAGATGATATAATATCACATTTTCTAAAAGCTACATAGAAACTTACCCATAACATATAAATCGTCTGATTAAGCTCTGCATTGAACACATAGTTCTTTTAATTATTCTGATGTGAAAGAAAACAAGTGTAGATGCTACCATTTATATTAAGAACAAGTTTACTATTTAATAAAGAAATTTTAAAATTAAGTACTAAAAATCTAACTTTATCGTTACTTGTAATCAACTTTTACTGACTGAACTAATTACTGTCCTTGATAAAGTACAGAATGTGTTTTCCCTAATCTAAATTCTAATCACCATGTCACTCACAACAGACTTAGGGATGCTTCACTAACACACTATTCACATGCAAAATACTCTAAATAGGCCAATTATGACTCTGCCCCTGTTCCCTGGTTAACCCGCTGAGAACTGAAAAATTTCACAAGGCAGTCACCAACTAAAACAAAGGGTCCTTGTTTTAAATTAAGGCAGTCTTTTTGATTCCTAAATAGCTCAACAAAGTGGCATGTCTGCTAGTGAAAGCAGTTGGTCAAATATGACCCATAAGCTGGAAAATCAAAAATTTAAACCTTCCCTTTCCCCTGCCATATAGCGAAATATCATAAAGAGACCCTTCCATTCCCAGGGATTTGTGAGTGTTGGATGAGTAATAGATAAAGGACTAATCAGCTACTGACAAGCTAGCTTTTGCCTGATTCCAGTTTCAGACTTTTTGAAGGGATACATAATAAACCTTACTTTGAAATAAAACTTCAAGGGTGAGATTTTAGGTTGGAAGCGCATTTTGAGTAATCAGCTCACTGTAAGTATCTTAATATCTACCAAATAAATAGCCAATAAAAACCAGATTATATACCAGATAAAAATCTGGCATCCACATGCTCAATTACTGTCTCTTCTGAATTTAAGATGTCAAAATGCTATGCAATGACAAACTAAAATACAGAGCTTTTTATAATCAACTTTTCTACAAAATCAGGAATCCAACAGTATATCATCAAATGATTTCTTTGTCATTTTAAGAATAGCATTAAACATTTTTAGAACCTCAATCAAAAATCTTGATCTTGGTAAATCTTATTAACGAAGTCTATATAATATTTAAGTCCAAATCCAAATTTTCTTTGAAATTTTCATTAATAAATCTGCAGATGATTTAAATCACAACCTCTTATAGTTTGATAAATCTACAAATGAGTCTTTATTTCATTGGAAATAGGAGTTTAAAATTATATTATTGATAATATTTTTGTACTTTACTTTTTAATTAAATTTATTGGGTGACATTGGTTAATAAAAATATACTTAATATACACTTAAGTTTCAGTGAATAACTTTATAATAAGACACCTGCATATGCCATGGTGTGCTCAACACCTGAAGTGCAGTCTCTTTCCTTCACCATATATTTGATCCCCTTTACCTTCTCAGTCCTCCCCACTCTCCTTCCCTTCTGGTAACCATGGATTATCCCATTTCTTCATGTTTATTTTTCTAAAATTATACAAAATATTCAGAAAAGTGCTGAGCAGATTTTTTAAATGCTTGTCTTTTTAATAAGCTTAACTACTGCTTTATTTTGTTGGTACTGGTGGCAAAGGTTTTCACTCCCAAGAAAGTAGATGCATTCAATAAGTCAACATAAAAAGAAAAAAAAAGAAACTTGCAATACTGTATTTTAGCAGCATTCGCAATAGAGCTGTGAAAAATATAAAATGATAACTAGACGGTAGCTAAGAGCCTGTGGCTCACCTTATTGTTGTGAATGTAAAAGAAAATTATTTCATGGGCCAGTTGTAAATAGATCATGTATCCGACTCTAGAATGTGCAGCCCGCCACATGAACTGTGTAGAGTGACTTAGTCTAAAACCAGACAGCGCCGACAAACATTTAGTGGCTCATGCTAATCTCTTTTTTTACAAAGCACATTTCTGTGTCTATCTTTTTAGACTTGTTTGTTCCTTTTTCTTTTTCACTTGACAACAGAATCATTCTTCTAATGTAACAAAAATAAGCATTTCCTCACACTTAAGGGGGCCCTATTCAGCCCCCAGGGAAAAATCAAGATAAAAATATATGTGTTCTCATTGTAGAGTATACTTGTGAAATGAACAATGACCATTGACTATTGTTTGGCCTTTACGTCACACACTTAACTGTAGCAATAAGAAAGATAAAAAAATTTTCCACCAGCTGAAAAATCGGAGTTTACAAACTTAAAAAGATAAATTAATTTGATTGAATAAGGTAAATTAAGTATTGCATAAAATGGACAAGGAATTCATTTACATACGAATTTTCCTACATGTAGTGTAAAGACAAATTTATGGTTAATAAATGTTAAGGTTGAAAGGGAAAGTCTACTTTTAAATGGGTCAATTTCTCTTTGCCTTGTACAGGGTTAGCGAGGTTTGAGGTTTTGACACTGTGCAAGCTCATGCTCTGCGGTTACCCTGGGTCCCAGTAGAAGGCTGCCCACGTCTGCCAGGAAACACTGGAAGCAAGATGTGGCATCTCAAAAAGCGAACCTGTAAATCTTAAACCCATGGTTTAGCATTTGCTTAACTGTCTGCAATGTGATGAGATGAGCTCTTCCCCTTATTCTTTCCTTACTTTATTGAAAGATAAACAATTTTAAGACTCAAAATACTCTAATCAAAGTATTAAATAGGTGGATATTGTCGATCAGGTTTAAATATTTTGGGGTCTACCCCCGGCAGCCAATTCTTCAGCAGAGGGCCAGTCCCAACATAGCTACTCCAATGCCAAGTGCAGCATTCTGTGAGGGTCCCTTTCAATTAAAATTTTTGTTTGTTTTACATCAGATCTGGGTTTCAGACTGTCTTTCTAACAGATTTTTAACCCTGCCCCCATTTCTTTTGGGGAAAGCTTTTTAACATACCTGATCAACAACCACTGAATCCCCCATTTCTTTTGGGGAAAGCTTTTTAACATCCCTGATCTTGGCTTATGCAACCAAGAATGCAAACCATGAATTAAAATTTGAGTAACAGAAAAGCAGCATACATCTCAAATTAGATTTATAACTGAATGGTAATCAAAAATAGAACTGACTGCTTCAAGCTTAAATTATCAACTTTTTTCTTGTTAAACTAAAATCATCTTGCTCTGAACTATTATTTCTTTTCAGTCAGCACTTTAAATGCAATGGGTGGGTGGTACATTTCTTAAAAGGAAGATTATATTTACCCTTAATTATAGATATGAGTGAGATCAGAGTACAACGAATGCTGCTTTTCTGGCTTATAATTAATTCATCTAATAGGTGAATGACCTTGAATTTCAGAGTTGGAATCTGGGAGAGAGAAAAAAAAAGAAATAGAAGGAAAAAAAAATCTCTGGGGAAGGCAAATGCGCCCCTGGATTCTTAGGCTTTCTCTGATTTTGCGTCACTCCCATTACGTTGTGATCTGATATCAGACACAACAACTTGGGGGGATGTTGTAGAACAGAGAAAAGCAGTCTCAGATGAAACCAGATTAAGCTCATTTTCTGAACTATTGCCAAATGCTTGTGAGTCTAATTCATGTTTGGGTATTCTAATACTCACACAGCTGCAATTCCATTCTTTCATCACAAACCTAAGTGATGTATAGTGGCTTTGTGTGGCGAACTGACTCTATAAAGCCAGGAATTTTGGAAGGCTTTACATTAATATGAAAAGAAAATTCTGAACCATGTTAAATTTAAGAATACTGGATATATGTATAGATACCTAATAGACTTTTCAGCGCTAAGCGCAAAATTCATACTGAGAAAAATTAAAAATTACATTTGTTTAAAACTCTTAAAAAAAAAAAAGCACAACTGAGGTCATTTCTACATAGCTAATTCTGCACAGAATTGGGTTTTCAAAGACACTGCTGAATAAGATTCCTAACAGCCACGGGGAAGTTTTTGCAAATCCCTGTCGAATAGCTGCTGCTGAATTTGCCATTTTGACCACAGAAGGGCCATTGCTGACTTACTACAGTAGCAGGAGGGGACGATAATTTTGCTGCTGTTGGCACTTACTCTGCAACATAGAATATATCTTGCACCAAAGGGCAATGAAGAAGGCAGTATTTCCACCTGTCCACTTTTGAACTTCAAAGCTCAAAACTGAAGGTCAGTCCATGGACAGTCTTTAGTCCTCAACCTGAAGTTCCCAGAATGCACTTTTTTTGGTTTATTTTGATTTCTGTCCTATGCCTGATTTCAACAAAGGAGAACTGGGGACACTTAGAAAGATAAGATAACTTTCATAATCAGGGTCTTAACAGATTGTTATTGTGCTGTACAGAAATGCAGATTATTAAAATTATCATTTAACAAAGGTTTTAAGGACCTTTGGTCAATGTTCTCTATTTCCACTGTAAAAGTGGAGTGCACACTGTACCAGTCAGAAGTGGAGTCTAAACCTCCTAAGAAAAGAGGGAGGTTGTTTTGAATTCAGAAAGATCACCCAGAAAGCTCAGAAGCACACACAGCAAAATGACTGGGGGTCAGTTATGCAACTGCTCTAAACCCTCTTTCCTCCGCTGTAAAAAGGGAATAATAAAAGCTCTAACACAGTGTCACCAGAACACATTATACAACATATGTAACATGTCCAGGAGAGCTGGTGTCCAGCACATGGCTGCCCTCCTTCTCTGTTCCTCCAACTCACAGTCCCATATTACAGCCCACTGAGGATTATGTAAACGATTCCTCAAGAGTTGAGAATGTCAGTTAGTATACACTGAGGCAATAATTTTGAAAAGCCACTATAAAAACTAAAACCTAAAAACTAGTTAAATAAACGTTATTGCCCAGAGTTACACTGGCAACAAGAAATGGCTAGTTTGAGTTCATATTTAATAAAGAAACTAGCCAACAATCAGTCTCAATAATTTCAGAATAGTGGCCATTTTCCTGAAACAGCCATAAAGATTTCTTCAAGGGCTCATTGAATTTTGCTTTTGTAAGCACAAGCAAACTATGACTGCTAATTCAACTATACGTGTGAACAAAACTAGTCAGACTAGGTATTGCCAAACTAGGTAAGCAAAAACAAAAACAAAAATGTATTTGATATAATTTTATCAATCATGTGATGTTAAATTCTAACTCTTACTACTATATGGGCCACTGATAAATGACTTCAAACAGGTTCAAATTTTATTTTTCTCCTTGCAAGGACAATTACCAGTATTTAATAAGTGTTATGTGGTATTTACCAACTGCTATTCTAAAAAAATATTCCCCCATCACATCACAAAAAATAAATAAATGCACTTCATCATTTTGGTTGGAAATGTGCATAACTCCCAAAGAATCCAAGTGAAATTTTACAAATGTATCTATTTTATTACTGATTATATTTCACCAAATATTTAAAAATTCTAATATACTGTTTTTTCCTGTAAACACATCACCTTATATTTAAACGTTATAATGTGATACAAAGGTTACCATGGTAACTATTACTTAATGTATAACAGAGTGATAGTCAAATAAAAACTCATTCATTTTGGTATAGAAATTACAGCTGCCCAAGGGTTGGCAAAATTTATGCATACACCTATTTGACTACCTCTCAAATTAAAAAGAACAAACAAACATTATTTGTTGTATACAATAAACTGAGGAGGTTTTCTGTGTTTTCTGAAAATCCACTCTGGATTCCCGTGTCATCTATTACATATTAAAAAGAGGATTGCATTTGTTAATGAGACGGTAGAAATTTAGCTAAAAGAAAACACTAAAGCAATCAGCAACCTACAATAAAAGTAGATTTGAAACAATCTGATATAAACAATATAGAATTGAAGATAACTTACTTCTTTTCAGATTATGCTCCTTGTCAGTTGAGGAAGTTTATTTAATATATAATTTGATAAGTATGCTATAATAACTACTTGCCTTAAAATGCTTCTCTTCAGCAATTTTGTTCCAGTGTAAAAATAGAACATTTTGAGTAAGACCTGTTAATATACCAGGGAATTAGCGCCACTTCTCATTCTATAAATATAAACATGTGGCTACAATAGATGTGCTGAAAGTACATTTGTCCAGGTTGCTATTTTAGTTAAATAAAAGAATATCAAACTGTCACATGTCAGTCTTCTTTTCATTGGTTGAGAAAGGTTCCATTTCAAGGTTGTTGTAAATGCCTTCCCCTCTGAGCAAGGACCTATAAAAACCCTTTTCAGGTAGAGATTGTCTTCCCAGAACACAGGACTGGGACCCCACTCATCCTGTTCACCCAGCACCTGGCATAGGTGCTCCATTAAACTCTGACAGCCAAGCCTACAAGATTCACTAAAATAAAGTATCCTGACAACTGTCTGAACTTATAAATAAGGTGACAAGATTACCATATATCACAAGAAAATTGAGAATAGGGAAATAGACAGAGATCTACAAATCATTCTGCAGTTACTTGAGCCCTGACTACCTTTCCAGAGTTCAGTGTGGCCCCTGCTCCCGTGGGTCAGCTTTCAACGTGCATTAAGAGGACCTCCCGAAGTTCTTTTTCTTGAATATATGGCTTATCAAAAACTGGTATAAAGACCAACTAGTTTATACACTAGTTGAAAGAGGAAATAATGTATTCGTGTTTTTACTCCTGGTGAGCTTTCACAGAGACCTGGCACTGAAATTGCTCACTACATATTGCAATGAATGCAGAACATTGCTTCTGATCAAACTGAGAACTTAAGTAACAATTCTAGGTACTGTTAGCAAATTTCTATTCCATTAATCATTCCAACTACTGTTGCTCTAATAGTAATAGCAGCAGCAGCAGCAGTAGTAATAGTACGAGGAGGAGGAAGAACGTGAAATCAGAGTCGTGGGAACTGTAAGAGGTGTAGTAGTGGCAGCAGCTATTGCCACGGAGTGTCTGCTATGAGCCAGACACAGCTGCAGACCCTTTACATACTAACAAGGCAGAAGATACAGCCCCATTGTACATGAGGACATGAGCGTGGGAACGCTGCCTGACCCGTGTGGCTGGCAAGCGGCAGAGCCAGGATGGGAATTCGCTTAGGCTTGACTTCACAGCCGGTGCTTGTCTTCTCCCTCACACACGCCCTCCCTCCAGTCCTTACCCTTGGTTTTATTCTTGCCTTGACCCCAACCATTAGGAGGAGTCCATCTGTTTCTCTTCAGTTCATCTTAAAATCAGAAGCTCACCTCTCAAACTTACTCCACAAGAGCCTCTAACTCAGTAGAGCAGCACATGCCTGTGTGGGAGTGCCACTTGCCTCCTGGGTGATGCTGGACAACGAGTCTTACCTCTGACCTCTGCAGGCGGCAGGCTTCATGTCTGGGAAATGCTGGCATAATCACATCTGCCTGTTGTGTGAATTAACTTAGATAATATGAAGTGCTTAGCAAAGTTCCTAGTACTTACTTAGCCTTGATAAGGAATACTGTTATATATATATATAAAATATCTTACTATATATGAATATTATGTAACATTGCTACATAAATTAGAATATAATGGGGTATACTACCATATCTAAGTATCATACATAGTGTATATTATACAAATTTATAATAGACTAAGGAAGTGTTAGGCTATAAAACAATATGTCCTTTCAATGAAACCTCAACTTATATCTCAGATCTCATATCTGAGTCTCCCACTGCCTTTGCTTTGGCTCTCTACGGCCTCCTGGAGTTATCTACCCTTGATTTCCACGGAGTGGTCAGTTGTCTTCTCTAAGGAAGTATAAATGATCTTTCTCCCTTTCTCTCTCTCTCTCTCATTTCTTTTCCCCAGTGTGCTTATTTTAGTCCTGTCACATTTCAGTCCTTTTCATTCTAGACTTTTCTTCCTACTTCATCTGAAAACAATCATATGCTGTAACATTTCTCACAATGCATGCAAGGAAGTGTTTATTCATTGTCTTCTAGTCTGATAGTTCATCAAGGCAGAAAATGAGCCTCAGTCATCTTTCTGGCATTTAGCACAGTAGGCACTACTACACAGTATGTCCGCAACAACTGACTAATTAATCAACTATGGAGTATGCTTACCTGATTTCACCAATTACCGTCATGAAAATAATTTCCCCATCTCTAGCCCAGTAGACATAAAATCCATCCACCTATATATTCAGCCTGGTCCTCAGCTTTTTTCCTGTGCCTTTGGAGTGGTTTTGAGGAACACCCTATGAATGCTTCACCAAAAAAGCTAAAATGTGATCCTTAATATGTAAAAGTCACATCTTTCTGACAAACATTCTGCAGCTTCCTAATTATTCTCTAATGTCTTTAAAATATATACGAGGAGAAAAGACACTGCAGAAAAGAGGAGAAAGACACAACAAGAAAAGGAGAGATGGTTTGGGGAGAGTTTTGAAAAGAATGGTTCCTCTGGGAACACAGCACATAAAACTGCCCAGGAGAAATTAAGAGCTGGCTGAGAAATTACTCTCCTTAGCAGACAGAAAGATCTCTAAACTTGATATTTAGCACTGGGATTCTACTTTCCGAACTGTGGGTAGTAGGCTGGCTCAAGACAGAATCGAAAGACAGCAGGTACCCAATGTACTTTAGTGGACTTATGGTCACAGAAATGGCCACAGTAGACTAGAGACAGAAGTAAGACAATCAAGGCAACAACTTACATACTGAGCTTCAAACACAACACACAGTTTTGGTACATTTCTTCATAGGAAGTTATATGACCTAAACTTCCAAAGACTATTGATATACCACCTTGCCTGAACTCTCTGACTGGGCTAGTGTTTCCAGAATGGCACCACTAAGAACAATGGTCAAATATTTTCTTAAAGGGCCAATTAGTAAACATTTTATTTTTTGGCAGCCACAAAGTCCCTGTCACAACTATTCAACTCTGCTGATGCATCATGAACTCAGCCATGCGTATTAGATGAACAGGTGGGGCTGTGCTCCAATAAAACTTTATCTATAAAAATAGGCTGTGGGCTGGATTTGGCTCCAGGCCATAAGTTTGCTGACTTTCTTTTCTAGGATGAAGGTGTAGCGCTTATATGGGGCACATCCTCAAAGTTCAATTACTTTGTCATGGTAAGAACACCACAAAATGTTATGGACGCCATCTGCACCCCTCACTCTCTCCTGCACCCCTGTTCCACCCTGAATGTTCATGTACTGCTAACAGAGTTTAGTTTTCCAAAGCCCATAGCTGCTCCTTTTCTTTCGGCAGAAAAACCGTAACAAGCATGACAAACTCGCGGCCAGCAGGCATGCGGCCCACTGGCCACAAGTTTGACATGCCTGCACAAAAACTCACACCCTTCCCTCCAGCCCGACCCCACAGGCTCTGATCCACCTCGCAGGCCTCCCTCTCTCCTTCCTCACATTTAGTCCACGGGCTGCACTAAGTGCCGACTGTGAGCCAGCCAGGATCAGGCTGGATGCAGAACCTCCTCATCCAAACCTTGCCTCAACGCAGTCGAAGTACAGTGAGAATCACAGGGAATCCGGGCTTCCCCGACCACCTTCTCTCTCATCTCCAGCCACTGCTAGCTTCAGAGTTTCAGCCTTGACCTCTGCAGCTTCCCACCAAAACAGTGACCTGTCCGCCTTTGAAATCCCATCCAGAACTCACTCGAGGAAATCCTTCCTAGCTAAATAGCCAGTCCCCAATCTCTCAGTTTACTCAATATTCACACACATATTTTATAAGCAGCTTTCAAATCTTTAGAAGATGATATTTTAACAATGAGCAACCAACTTACTTTGCAGATTTAGAAATGAATTGTAATTTTTATGTTTCCTGATAGTAATTACAGAGCAGTTGTATCCATCTATAGTTTATCTTCAAAGATGTAGGAAAGCATGGTTTTATTAAGTGTCCCCATAATTCCTTGTTTTACGTATATTTAGATATTGAGCATCTGACACTGATTAGCTGACTTAGTTCACAAGCCAGTTTAACAAAAATCATGACAGGATTCAGCAGCACAAACACTCCTAAAACACCAACATAATCTCACATATCAACTTTTAAATAAACCAAATACTTTAATCTTTCATACAGATATTTTGCCCAAAAGTACTTGAGCAAAATTAATCAATGACTCAAAATTAAATTAGACTTTTAATACAAATACAAACAAAATGCCAAATAGAGAAAAATGAGTGAGCAGAGGGAGAACATGAGATGTTGAAATGATTCTAAATTTTATCTGGAAAATAAAATGCATGATAATTATAGCTAAGAAATATCTTTATGAAGAGGTTGGGAAACCCTACTATATCTACACTAATAAAAGGCAAACATGCAAATTGACCATACCTTTGCTACACCTTAAGCCACGCTCACCAGCCAATCAGAGAGACTATATGCAAATTAACCCAACCAAGATGGCGGCCAGCAGCCATGAAGCTGGAGCAAGCAGGAGGCTTGTTTGCTCCAGTAATGGAGGAAGCCAAGATTCTCACCTGCCGCGGCGGCTCTGAGCTCCACTCAAAGCAACAAAGTTTCAATTATAGAAGGTAAATAAACCCCAGATACCTGCTTTCAGCCGGCCTTGGCCATGGAATCTATCTTTAACCCTCATACACTGCTTGCAGGAGTTCAAATTAGTACAGCCTTACAGAAGGCAATTGGGTTCATGGTATCTACAAAATTAGATGTAAACATATTCTTTGAATAATGACCCCTATTCAATTCATCTCACAGAGACACTCATGCAAAATGACATGTGCAAAGTCATTCATTCCATCCCTGTTTGTAATAGCAAAACTCCAGAAATAGTCTCCTGTCCATCTATCTATATATATAAAAGCCTAAGAGACCACCGACCAGCTGACCAAAGACCGCCGACTGTTCGGTAGCTATGACACACACTGACCACCAGGGGGCAGACACTCAATGCAGGAGCTGCCCCCTGATGGTCAGTGCGCTTCCACAGGGGGAGCTCTGCTCAGCCACAAGCCAGGCTGATGGCTGCCAGTACAGCAGTGGGAGCCTCTCCCGCCTCCTGAGCAGCGCTAAGGATGTCCAACTACAGCTTAGGCCTGCTCCTCACTGGCAAGTGGACATCCCCCGAGGGCTCCTGGGCTGCCAGAGGGATGTCTGATTGCCATCTTAGGCCCAATCCCCTCGGGAGCGGGCCTAAGCCAGCAGGTGGTCATCCCCTGAGGGGTCCCAGACTGCGAGAGGGCATAGGCCGGGCTGAGGGCCCCCCCCACGCCCGAGTGCACAAATTTTTGTGCACCGGGCCTTCAGTCCTATATAATAAAAGGCTAATATGCAAATCGACTGAACAGCGGAACGACCCGTCACTATGATGTGCACTGACCACCAGGGGGCAGATGCTCAATGCAGGAGCTGCCCCCTGGTGATCAGTGTGCTCCCCCAAGGGGAGCGCCACTCAGTCAGAAGCTGGCCTCATGGCTGGCGATCATAGAGGCGGTGGCGGGAGCCTCTCCCACCTCCGTGGCAGGTGAACATTCCCCCAAGGGGTCCCAGATGCTTGACTGTGAGAGGGTACAGGCCGGGCTGAGGGGACCATCCCCCCACCCCCCTCCACAGTGCACAAATATTGTGCACCAGGCTGCTAGAGTGTGACTGTGTGTGTGTGTGTACGTATGTATATACATATCTGCTTTAAGTAAAGTAAATTAATACAATTTGGTACTACTACAGAAGGACAGACATAGCAATGGCTGTATAGAAAGATTTATAATAAAGGTGTCATTAAAACTCAATGAGGAAACAAAAAATTCTTTAATAAACAATACTCAAAAGTTGCTTAGCATTTAAAGAAAATTAATTAGGTAGGTGTTTGCCTCACACACTTTATGCCAAAATGTATTTAAATGCAAAGGTTAAAATATAAAAGCAAGAGAATAAAATAAGCCATTAAAAAAACATTTTAAAGTAGAGAAGGCCTTTGTTAGCCCAGGTAAAACTATCACAGGTAGTTTATCAGGTATTTGAGAGCTTTCCATAGAAAACACTAGCAACAAACCTTCCAAAAATAAATTTAAAAGGGAAAAGACCACTTGATTAATTTTTAAAAGTGTAAAAGATAAACTGATTTTCATTTTAGTGTTTTATAGGTAAATTATGTCATTATTTATAACTCACTAATGTTCATTACAAAAAGGTAGAGAAGAGGGCTAGACTCAGTGAACATGTAGCATCTCACTCTCCCGGGAGCCTCCCCATTGTGTTCACTTACATAATGTCCGGGAGAAGCACTGTACCTGCCCGCAGCGCTGGGGAGGAAAAACAATTTCGGACCAAGGTCTGCTGCACAAAGCTGGGACAGAGCTCGGTGACAACACTGCTTCTCAAGCACTGAGAGTCAGCAGTGCTCTGATGCTCCCCAGGCAGCAGCAGGCTTTTCCAGAGGGACCGCCTTCTTCCCACTCAATATTGGGCTTGGAGAGGCACAAAGGGTGAAGAACTAAGCTGTTTTAGATGAAAGGTCCTCTTTCTGAACTTGCTTCAAAACATTTTTTAGTCATATACATAGACCTTCTTTATATTATACTAGAAGCCAGTTGCAGGAAGATTCCTGCAATAATAGGGCTTCCTGAGACCAGAGAGAAGCAGAGAAGGGAGCGAAGCCCACCTCGATGGGTTTCGCTCCCTTCTCCACTGCCTCGCTCCCTCCCTTCGCCGCTTCGCCCTTGGCTCTCTCCCTTCTCTGCCGCCTCGCTCCCTCCCTTCTCCACCACTTCGTTCCCTCCTGTGTCCGCTGCCTCAGTTCTGTTCCTGTCTCTGCTACCTCCGATCCGTTCCCTTTTCCACCACTTGGCTCCCTTCTGCAGTGCTTGGCTTCCTTCTACACTATCGTCAGTCTTCACTGGGTGCCTGTGTATGCAAATTAACCGCCATTTTTGTTGGGTTGATTTGCACACTTTTCTGATTGGCTGGTGAGTGTAGCGAAGGTATGGTCAATTAGCATCTTTGTCTTTTATTAGTGTAGATTGTTAAATCTTATGTGAAATCTCAGAAGGAAGTAATTTACAATGATGGGCTTATAATCCTTTAACAATAATATTTGCTTTATTTGTTATTTGGCTTGTTTTCTTCCAGAAAAGGATAGGTATTTAACTTTTTTTCATGGGCAGGTCCATAATGCCTTGTCCTCAGTTTTGATGTTCAAAAATCTCTGAAAATGTTCTGCAGTTTTCTGACAAACCTGACCTGAACTGATGTGAGGATCTCTGTAATCTTTTTTATCCTCATGGGTGTGACTATGTACTCACATTTAGAAATAGGCATCTATTTAATTACTTGATGCTGCATGAGACTCCATGGGGGGTTACATAGAACATGTTATATATACCATATTAACTTCCTAAAATGCAAAAAAATCCCTGAACTCTGAAATATACATGGCTCCAAGGGCTCTGTGGCCTATAAAGTTATTTTCCTATCAAGAGCTTAAAGCGCGGTGTGAAAGGAAATTTACTACACCACCTTTTAATTACTTTGGAGATACTGTCAACACCTAAACCTATTTAAAGTAAAAGTGACTTTCAATTCCTTTAGAACAGGGGTCCTCAAACTACGGCCCGCAGGCCACATGCAAATACAAATACTGTATTTGTTCCCGTTTTGTTTTTTTACTTCGAAATAAGATATGTGCAGTGTGCATAGGAATTTGGTCATAGTTTTTTTTTTAAACTATAGTCCGGCCCTCCAATGGTCTGAGGGACAGTGAACTGGCTCCCTGTTTAAAAAGTTTGAGGAACCCCACTTTAGAATATCCACACCTAGCCTGCTCCAGTGAGCAGAGTATGTACTTGAACGTGTCCAGTTAGCCCAACCCTCATAGATAACCAATGAGAGGCAGTGAGACCTGTCCTCATTGTTTCACGGTAATGCTCACTCTCCTGGAGAGCATTTTTATATTAAGAACTCTCAATCATATCTGTTAACATTTTTGGTTGTTTTGGTTTGTATACTACTTAATTCGTTGGACACGTAAGTTTCACTGCCATTTGAAGAAAGTCTTATGTACCCAAAATACTAGTCAAACCTCCCGTTTCACCATGTGGTAGAGGGGAAGATCCACCCGCCTCTCGACCCAGCATGATATTGGCCCTGAAATGGGTGCTGCTCACTCAAAGCCAAGTTCCTCTACAGCAGGGGTGGGAAATGTCCGGCCCGCAGGCGTTATAAGGCCTGAGACATCATTTGGTCTGACCCTGCCAAGGCACTGGGGTGAGTTAATTAAATGTTTGACCAAACAGAGCAGGCTAACTCTTAAGTTGATAATTCTGTACAGCCCTGGAATGATGTTATATATCCAAATGGCCCTTGGCACAAAAAAGGTTCCCCACCTCTGCTCTAAAGTCTTACAGCACATAGATCGAAGGGTGTAAGGGCAACCTAAGACAACTGT
>NW_006291383.1:2840161-2883663 GCF_000327345.1 Myotis davidii | reverse complement strand
ATATATATTATGTTATATATTTACGTTAATTTATTTTTATACTGTCCCCATCCAAACACCTACAAACCAAACTGCCATCCTTCCACCTTCTGCCAACAGAGACAACAAAGCTCTTGCAACTTCTATCCCTTCATCCACAGGATTTGAGGAAATTATGATATGGCAAAAACGTTTCACAGTTCGGTCAAGTTCGGGCTCCTATTCTTTAGAAAACATGTGCAACTCATAAGTTTATTCCTTCAACAAATAGCATTACATGTTCTTGGAACTGTTCTGGGCAGAGGTATAAATCACAGTCCAATGTAAGTTTCACTTGTAGATGTGAAAGAAAATATGAACAAATAAGTAAGTTAGCAGTTTTGCAAGGCATTCTATATGTTCATGACTAGAAAAATATAAAACATAATACGAACCTGTAAAAATATGCAAGGGGAATGAATTATAGATTATCATACACCAGGTAAGATTTAATAAGGATAAAAACCTTCCTTAAATTAATTTGTCCTTAATTTTTGTATCCTCCAATGAAATAATCAATAGATCCTAAAACCAGCAGGTGGCAGATGATGAGAAACTTTATGATGGGGAGCAGAATGCCGCACAAGGATTCACTGATCAATCTAAGCATCATGACAAGAGAATGACCAAATATTTTCCTTCGCTTCATGTGAAGCAAAAGGATGTAAACAAGATAACCCATGAAAAAAATGGATCCTACATCTTATGAAAACTTTAGATTCAACTATCATTTTATAGGAAATATAGAGAATCAGTCCAATCTAAATTGGGGATATTATTTAGAAAAAAAATGACCCAGATATAATAGTAAAAGGGAGATGGAGGGGCAGAGTTACAGATTTTAAAAAGACTTAAGAGACATGATAATCAAATGCAACATGTGACCTTGTTTGGAATTCAATTCAAGGTCCAACTGTAAAAAGACATTTGCAAGACAAGCATCATGACAATCTCAAGGTGCTATCAAAGTATCATTGACAGTTTTGCTAGCTGTCGCTATGAAACAGAAAGAGGGGGCTGATTTGTTAGAAAGGCTCCTGAAATACTTACAGGTGAGATAATTTGCTATCTGGGCATTGCTTTTAATTATTTCAGAAACATAAAGTGGAAGGGTGGCTATATAAAAAAGATTGGGAAAGTGGCATCTGTTGAAACTAGATGATGGATACATGAAAAATCATTTTGCAATTTTCTCGATGTTTTGTGAATTTGAAAATTTCCATAATAAAAATGTTGTAAAAGTTTAACATATCATTAAAACAAATTCTCCATGTTTTTAAATTGAAGGAGGAGATTGCACACCAGCAGTGGGGTTAAAAGTTGCAGATTCCTCTAAGATTCATACTCCATCCTTTTCTTAGAGTCCCAAAAATTTTAAAACTGGCATAGAGACAAAGTCATTTGAGATACTAGACTAAAGGCCAAGCAGATGGTCAGAAAAGAACCAGAAGACCCTGATCAGAGGACCAGTTCCTAAAGTTGTCCTCTGCCCCTGTGCCAGGATGCTCAGCTCCTTTCAAAGTCAACTGAGGCCCATGAACAGTCAGAGCACGCTGCAGCCCCTTGGGAGAAAACAAATTCCCAGCAAGCACATAAGACAACCACCCTCGTCAACTCCCCCTAGGCATCCATATTGCCCTCACACCTCACAGGAAATTTTAAAATATTCAAATACTATAAATTTGGCATTAAGGCAAAAAAAGATATGGGGGGGGAGGGGTGCAAAAGCCAGCAGCTGGGTATTTTTTACACCGACATAAATAAAAATGTATACATTAAATGTCTTATAAAAGTCAACTTGGGCAGTTCGCTGAACTGGGTTAGTTGGCTACTGCTCAAATATAGCCTGTCAGTCTGCAGGAGAAAAGAGCTGTGCTTTTGTAGCTCTCAGAAAACCAGTGTTTTCACTCATCATGCAGTGGACCAAAGGGAAGTGCTGCCTCCCATACGAGCTCCTGGCCTACCCTGCTCATCCCATGCCCTGCAGAAGAATGGAGCTTCTGGGTGAGGGTCTCCATTAGTCAAGGACCAGCTCTCCCCACAACAAGCTCATGTGATCCCAACCCCAACTGTAAGTTAAAAAAGAGGCGCATTCAATCAACTAAGCAGAGAGCTTCCCTCATCACTCGAGGGCTTCTTCCTAAGGGTGCCCGCCTAAGGGGCCCTTCCTGATTCGCAGTGGGCCCTCACCATGCGAATCACTTTCCCAAACAGGATTTTAGGGCACTCGAAATTGTTAGTGCAAATGAGAACTGTCTGTCAAATTTTAGAGCTCAGCGAGATCTAATTAGGCCGCAGAGTGTGAAGAAAGGAATGAGAGGGTCTTGATAGAGAGGACGAAAATATACCCATCTGCAGGAAAATATGTGAATCAGGCAGACTATTAACAAAGGGCCAGCTACCAGGTTCGAAAATAATGAACATAAACAGAAGAGGAAAGACATGGAATATAAGTATATAAAGGTTAAGTTGCAAAATGTGTTTTCTTTTTTAAATAAAATTTGTGAATCGTTCTGTAATATGCTCTACACGGGTTTTGGGGGAAATGTTGCCATTCTTCTTACAATCTTTGCATTGAATGAAACATTTTAAGTGGCATTGCCTGTCCTGATTCGAACCTGGATGACTAAAGTAATTCCAACTGAATACGTCAAATAGATAGGAGTGTCAAGTCTTACTCATACATGGTGTGACCAGTTTTTTTTGGTATTATTGAGGTCTTCTGAGGTTTTGTTTTTACCCTTCACTTTGGCCACTTTGTGTTTCAAAATACGTCTGCCGGGCGGGGGGGGGGGGGGGGGGGGGCAGAAAGTACACTTCCTGCAAGAGTTGTGGATGCCTGACCTCAGCAGGCATAGGATGTCCAGAGGACAAGAAAGAGTTTGAAAACAGAGGCCAAAAGAATCTGGGTGAAGCAAGCAAAAAGCCATGAAGGATCTTGCTTGTAGGCTGAGATAGAGAGACTAGGGCCCAAGTCTTCTTAGACAAGTTCTAAGAAGCTGAACTTCCCTAGCCTGAGCCTCTTCATTTGTGAAGTGGAGATGGTCATTCCACCTGTTCATGGAGTGGCTTGGAGGAATACAGACATGAGGAAGGGCGTGGGGGTACTGGATGAAGGAGAGTGAAAAGATTAGCCAAAGATGCCCAGCCAGTATGGCTCAGTGGTTGAACATCGACCCATGCACCAAGAGATAGCCGGTTCAATTCCTGGTCAGGGCACATACCCAGGTTTTGGGCTCGATACCCAGTAAGGACATATAGAAAACAACAGATCAATGTTTCTCACATCAATGTTTTTATCTCTCTCCTTCTCCCTTCCTCTCTATGTAAAATCAATAAAAACATATTTAAAAAAATATTTTAGGATTAGCCAAAGAACATGTATACATTACCCATGAACACAGACAACAGTGTGGTTGTGGGATGGGCCTGGGTGAAGGTGGATAGGGGAGGGGAAATGGGGGACATTTGTAAAAGTGTCAACAATTGTTTTTAAGTAAAAAAAAAAAAAAGAATGTGTAGCAACTTTGTCAAATGAAAGCCAATCCAAAGCAAAATTAATAAAAAGATGAAAAGAATATTTAATAACATTGATGTGAGAAGAACACTGATAGGTTGCCTCCTGTGTGCATCCCGGGAACAGAACTTGAAACCTAGGTAAGGGAAAGAAAATGCTCGGTAGTTTTATCTCAAGACACTGTGAGGCTTCCAAGAAGCATGGGGTTGGGGGTGCTTGCAGCTGGACGAACATGTTAGGTGAGCCAGAAGCAGGCCAAGAATCCAGTCTGACCTCTTCACAAAGCTTTTTTATCACAACCCAAAGCCAGTCACTTGTCTTTGTTTCCAGCTCAAACCTAAGTATCCAAAGAAGAGGTGCCGTTTCTCAACCATCATCCACTCAAAACTGGGGCCCCAAAGGGCTCTTCATGGTTGGAGGGCCTTCTTCTCCACCGGCAGGTCTCACAGCCCATCCCCACTGTCCCAGACTTGACTTTGGCACGACAGTGTCGCTGTTCTTCCCACGCAGCCAGTCCAGGAGCCTGTGTGGACACATCTCTGATGCCAGGCGGGAGCCTACCCTGGGGAACCTCAATATGCCTCCAAATTTAACCTGAAACAGGCACGCAAGTTTCACCACCAAAATAGTTAACCAAGGGCTTTTCATTAAAATAGATGTTAGAGAAATATTTTTTCAAATGGACATTTAAGCGCTTAGCTTTCCTGTGAGAATCTTAGCGAGGACTTGCTACCTCCGCCCTTTCATTAATGTGGCTGATAAGAAAGGTACAGAAAACCTGAGGAATAGGAGGGACACTAAACTCTGGTGTCAGTAAATTGTAAGACTGAGAGTCTCATCCTTTCAGAGTAACTGCCTGCCCAGCATCCTCAGATCTCATCTAACCATCATAGCTTCAATTAAGTGATTCTCCACCAACATGTTATGGCTGATCCATAGCCTCTGACCCCTTTGATGAGCTTAATAAAATAGAAACTCTTTTAATTAAAAGGAACTAAAGAAACATAACAATTAAAATGATCCGGGACCCTGGATTGTATCCAGCACGAGAAAAAAAGCTATATATGATATTATTGGAAAAATTTGTGAAATTTAAATAAAACTATGAATTAGAGTTTTAAAATGTAAAAAGAGATAATGGGAAGTAAAAGGATTAAGTACATTCTCTGAGGACAGATGGGGAAAACTAATGTGCAGTATGGTGACTATAGTTAATAATATTGCACTATATATTAAAAATTTGCTAAGACTATTTCTTAAACATTCTCACCATAAAAGTTAGCTATTTGAAGTGATGGTTGTCTTAACTAACTTGATTGTAATACATTCACACTGTATACATATATCAAATCATTATATTGCACACTTTAAATATATACAATTTAACTTGTTAATCATATATCAATAAAGCTGGAAAAATAAAATTTTAAAGTTAGAAGAATCTTTAAAAATTTTAGGATATTACTACTCACATCTCTTTCAATGAGGTATTTGAAACAAAATACCTCACTTTTATTTTTTAAAAGTGAAAAATCACAAAAATACTTAAAATTAAACTATTTTTCTCATCCCATCAGCTCTGAAGCAAATGGGGTGAAGTGGCTTAGGAAATTATTTGTTAAATATTTTCATTCATAGTTAATAAGTGGATATGTCTGATATTAACATGCAATGTGTTCTAATTATATTCACATTTAAAGAACTTACAGGTAAGTAAGCAGCAGCCTGTGCTGCAACCTCTGAGCTCCGTTCGGCATGCTCTACAACCGGAGCTCACTGAAGAGTGGCCAAACGCTATTATTCCAACACAATGTGGTACATATGAAACTGTATGTGTCAAGTTTGGTTTCTGTCCCTTGTTAAGTCACCTATGAATTTAAAAGTGTAGAAGGTAGAAAAATAAGTGTGGCATTCAGAAACACAAACCAAAGAAACCCAACTATATTCACTCATATAAATACAAGTATAACACTAAGAAATCCAAACAAAAGGCATAAAGAATACTTGTTTGTGGTCAAATCCATTTTCCTTACACTGTATGAAGCGTAGCAACAAGAATGCCAGAGTGAACATCACACTCACCAGGTCTCACCTAAGGAACCCTTGGACAAGTGACTTACTGCACCTGCCTACTCATTTGTGGGTTAGAAGATGAACAAACCTTAAGAGCATGTGAAATAAAAAGAGAAAGTTTAAGTGACCTCTGAATACTTTGAGTAGTGTTGGACTAGGTAGGAAGAGTTCCAGCTTGGAAACTGGCAAAGACCTTGACCTCCTTTTGCAGAAGATATCTGGAATTTCTGACTGAGAGTAACTGAAGTAATTATTGAAAGAGGGATGCCATAAAAGCCAAGGAGTAGAAGTTGCTAAGTTCATTTCAGAATATTCCTTCTATATAACTATTAACATATATTTCCCTCCTTCTTCAAATGGGCAGAGCTTCATACATGAATTGCCTTCCTAAGGCAATGAATAAAGAAGTCACTTAGCTTTTTTTAGTTTTTTAAAAAAAATCTTGCTTTCCCTCTAAAAAAGTGCATTTCATCAAATATAAGATGCCACTGAATGGAAGACACATCACTATTTACCACCAACAAAGTAAAAATGTTTTCAGTTAAATTGGCATACCACAAATTTCTGAGATGTTAACATGTAAAAAAAAATGCCTTAGCATCAATTGAATATTGCAGCATAAGGCTTTGACACAGTATTCCCAGTATCTTGGACAAAACCATCTTTTAAGAGGAATGGCAACTCTGCAGGTAGATCATGAGTCCCATTTGACTCAACCCCCTCTCTCCACCCTTATCATCTCTATTAAACTTTTTAAAAATGGAAACCATTTATCACTAAACAGAAAGTAAGGAGAAACTAGTTACTGAAGGCTAATTGTATATCTCTTAAATACTTTCTGTATTTCTTCTTTTCAAGGGCAGAGTTTCTGCTTTATATGTGTTATTTTGGAAATGTGTCAACTATTTCTGAAATACCTAAAGGCTAACAGTGCATATTCTCCTCCCTCATGCCCTGTTCTGATAGTAGCAGACACAAGAGCTAGAAGGGATCCTATAAACCACTAGGCCAAGCCTTCATTTTGCAGAAGTACAAAATGAGCCTTTAAAATGTGCTACGTGGGGTTGGATGCATGCTAAGAACTCATTCATCCAACTCCCAGTCTAGAACCTGCTAGATCAGGGGTCCTCAAACTACGGCCCGCGGACCACATGCAAATACAAATACTGTTTTTGTTCCCGTTTTGTTTTCTAATTCAAAATAAGATATGTGCAGTGTGCATAGGAATTTGTTCATAGTTTTTTTAAAAACTATAGTCCGGCCCTCCAACGGTCTGAGGGAAGTGAACTGGCCCCGTTTACAAAGTTTGAGGACCCCTGTGCTAGATTGTAAACATTCTGCTCAATTATTCCTATCTTCAATGGTAAAGGACAACTCTGAACAGCAATTTTTCTTGTCTGCTTGTCTGAATTTTCCACAACTGGTTTAATGATGCTCCTTTCTCTAATACTAGCCCCCAAATGAAGCCGTGTTTGTATAGCACTAGAGTCTGGAGAGTTTGAAACAAATTCCTCAAGGTTTCTCAGCTCTTCTCTTCTCACTCAGGTTCAGAGACAAAAACTTGTTAAGTTGCAAATATGAAATATGGAAAGCAAAGAAAGTAAAAACAATACATTCAATATTTTCATACACTATCTCTTTCTAAATAAACTTCAAAAATGAACGCAATGAAATATTTTCCTCTTGTTAACTTAAGTTTAAACTAAATTGATCATTTAAACTAAATCATTTCCAAATGCATCCCTGGTATGACTCAATTCAAATCAAGCCCTGCATGTCTACACACTATATCGGCCATACTAGGTGTTCAAATAATAGCACTTCATTGGAAGACGCCAAGACAAGACAAAGATTTAAAAGTTCAAACTCCCATGCTGAAATCTGTATGATAATTTAAGTGGTTTCCCTATCACAAAAGTCCAGCTTGATATCTCTAAGCTATAGGAAATGTCTCAGAGAGGCAGTTATGCTTCTGTAGGGTTAGCCATGAAATATATAGGTTATGGTTTCAGGAAGATTCTGGAATCTGTCCCAAATTGGGTAGTGTCCAGTTTGGCTGAGAAGAAAAAAGAGCAACACCTCATCTAAAACCACACACATCCCAGGCACTGTTCTTGTTACACAAGCCAAATGTGACCTCAAAGAACGCTATGTTCCTAGGACTCATACACCCCTGCTTCTATCTAACCTCACCATGAAACACCAAATCTACCCTGAAAATGAACTTGCATCCTAATTCCATACATTCACATCGACTGCAACCCAAAGCCAATACCACCAAGACATTTCACACTCTACCAGCCCCATTCACCAGGACACTGGATCTCCTGTCTTCTCTGCCTAGGTAGACTTATAGCACTTCAAAAAGCAACTTTCTTTTGACAAAATAAACCAAACCAAAATGGTCAATAGGTTAACATCCTTTCTGAGCTCTTCAATTACACTGCCTTCTGAGTCTGAGGGCTGGCAGACAGGGCAGCCCTGTCAGAGCTGCAGAGAGCTCTGCAGATGTCTCTGTTGTGTTCAAACTGAAAAGGAGAAAAGATGGCCCTCTGACAACAGACAGCTGTCAATTAGATGACACGCTCGCACTTGGTAGGCCAATGAGCAGCGATGGAGGTGACAGGTGCTTGGCTAATCAGCTTGCCTATAAAATCACAGCCCTTCCCTTCCCAGCACTCACACCAGCACATGAAGTGACAGCATGTGCAGTTTTCAACTATCCTGCTGAGAGAGAGAGAGAGAGAGAGAGAGAGAGAGAGAGAGAGGTGCATGGCTTGCTCACCCCGGTGATATTAGTACTGTTACAAAAGCTCTGGTCAATATAGTATATACCACAAAAATCAGACCAAAGAAAACTGGAAAGCACGGATAGGGAAAGAAATCTCTGTAGCATAATAACCCAAAAATAAATAGTGGTAATCTAATTTATTCAGAGCTGGTTCACACTGAGACTGAATTATATTGATATTATAGGTAACTGAAAATATGTATCAGAAAAGAAGAGGCAAAAATGATCCACCCAGTCTTTCCTCATCCTCCATCTTGCCTTTCCCCCGTCTAGCCACTAGGGGGCAATTTGGGGCTAGATCCTTGGAGGCTGAAGTTTGGAGCTTTAAGGACTACATAAATATTGAGGGTGAGGGTGGGGTTGGGCGGATGAATCTAGAAGTGATAAAACTCAGGGGACCTGGAGAGTGAAAAAATGAGTGTCCCCAAATCTTGCACTGATTTTCTTAATTAGCTAACTCTTAAGTTCAAAGCTATCCCCTCTAAACTAATAATTAAATGATAAAATTTACTAAGGAGCTACTTTATGAGCCCGATAGGTATTTTTATCCTTTTTGATAATAAAAATACTTCTCTGCCTCCTTCCCTCCCCCTCCTTCCCTTTTACTTCTCTTTGGTTTCTAAAAGAGCAGCTGGCTAGAAGCCTAGGAATCCGGAAGAAAAACCAGAGGAGATAACCAAAGTGGACCAAGAGTCGAAACTGTGGCTGTCCACCTGCAGGTAGAAGTTGAAACAGCAGAAATCTGTTTTAAATAAGATGAATTGTAACAAAATACAGCCTCAATGAAATTGACGCTAATGTAGCGAGATCTTCCTCAGTCACCAGGAGGCCTGACCGCTTTTATTCAATTCTGCTTCAGCTATTCCAAACAAGAGTCTGGCATGCCTGCCATGCCTAAAATAATCACCAAAGGCTTTTATATATAAAGGAATTTTTAAAAGATGGCTGAAGAGTGGAAAGACTAGATCTTGAGGTTGTGTCCTTTGCCTTTTGGAAGTCAAAGAAAAAGTAAAATTCAAGGTTTTTCAGCTCCACTCCAGCTCTCAGAGCCTTGGAGGCACCCCCAGTCCCCAAAGCCCAGAGAGTAGGCAACTGGGCCCTCACTGCTGGCTGCCCACACTGCAGAATGTCCACATGGACACTGCCTTCCAGCTCATCCCTGGAAGACAGCACTGTCTTTCTTTGAGAGAACTGTAAGAAGCAATTCAATCTCTGCCTGAGTTTATGACCAGCGTGCAGGAGCAGTGCCAGGACAGAGCCCAGAACAGCCACTGTCTCTCCAAAACCGACACTTATACCTCATCAGTCAAGCCAGAACAGCAGGCCCTGCCTCCAGCCAGCTGCCAAGTATCTCAGGAAGCACACTGGGTTCCATCCAGGGAATCCCTGTGGCAGGGTTGAATGACCATGTCACCAGATCCAGGCCAACATGAGTTCCGAAGGGCTTGGGACACTCCTATTTCCTCCTCTACCCAAACCCTTAAGGCTGTATTATCCATATAGACGCTATTCATGGATACTAACATCACATGGCCTGGGACACTCAGATCATTTCAAACGCCTCACCTCTGTTCCTGCTAATACTAAAATGGGCACCTTCTGCTGAAAGCTGTTTCCTTCTTATGAATTCTTCCTAAGCATAAAAATCCAAGAACTGACATAACTTCTTGGTACAGTGTCAATTTGGAATGTGTAATTCTATAGTTTCCTCAAACTTCATCAGCAGCATTTCCTGATATTGAATGCAGCCTTTTATTTTTAGTTAAGAAAGCAATGCTAGAGAGAGAAGGGGGAAAAAACAAAAAACAGGAGTATGTCAAGGGAAAATAATTTTGCACACATATGACACTCAACAAGGTCACTCCAGGCAGCCCTGGTTCTTTCACAAACACAGCTTCCGAGCAGTGATGGGGCAGCTCCTGGGACTGCTCTGTCACCCCCTTCCTCCTTTCACCAGTCCAAAAACTGGGCAGGTCCAGCCCTTTGTCATGCAGTCTGTCCCTTGAGCATTCTCGGTGGAGGTAGGGCAAGGATATGAGAGGTGCTGGAGACAGTGAGAGGGGCTAAGAGACTGACTTGTCACCTTACACAGCTCCTCTTAGATCCCCTGGGGCCCAGGCACCACTCTTATGCTGGGAGAGAAAAGGTAAGGAGGCAATCATTTCCACAGAGCAGGAAGTTATTAGTAAGAAAGCCTGGCTATGGAAATATTAGGACTGGAGGGAGCTGGGACTGCCTAGCCATCCCTCTTAAGTGAAAGTCTAGCTCAGGTTCTCTTGAGATCCTTTCCTTTGTAGCTCTGAGTTCAGTCTGTATTTTCCTTCTCTGAGGAACATGGTATGTGAGTGATCTCTTGCTTATGGCAAATGGACCTTCTAGAAATCATGTCCATTGAAAATAGAGAACTGATGCCCCGCGCGACCTGGCTCACAGTTTGGTCCTGACCATGGAGTCTGTATCAGTGCCCCGGGTGCTGGGGAGTCAGCTCTCTCCAGTTCCACTGGGGCTGCTGACACCATCCCCCATACTTGCTTCTTTGTTATTGTAAAGCTTCCACATATTTAGGAAGCTTTTCCATCAAAATATTCCGGAATGGCTAGAGGCTCAGACACGTTAATGATATCTGCACACATGTGCTTTTTATCCAAGTTCACAGCTCCTGGTCACTGAGGGTAAACAGTGTTATCAGTGATTATTATGGATTTAGTCAAGTATATTTTATTCCTGTCATTTATGAGCACTTGTGTTGGCTGGTATTTACAATGTCGGGATTCTGTCACTTTGGCAACCTTTTGAGACAACATTTTTCCAGTGTTACAGTGACATTTCAAAAACTCAGTATTTACAAGCAAAGGATACCCTCTGGCGCTGTGACAATGAAATCCAGTGGTAGTTGAACAAAGGGACCCTCGGCTAGAAATTTCTTCGGGATGCATTTCCAGCTGCTTCTGGCTATTACTTCATAGTCTGGGGTGGCCCTATGCTCTTTGGAATTAAGAGGCTACAAAGACATCTAGGAAAAAAGGTCCGCGTTACAAGCTACTGGAATCTGAACTGCTCTTTGTGAGTCCATGTGAGTGAGGTCTGCTGGGTGATACCGACAAGTCTCTTAACATCTCTGAGCTTTCTCTTCCCATTTGTACAAAGTGGCCCAGGGCACCAGGTGTCCTTTCGGTCCTTTCTTACTCTCACACAGTGGTCAGCAAACTCATTAGTCAACAGAGCCAAATATCAACAGGACAACGATTGAAATTTCTTTTGAGAGCCAAATTTTTTAAACTTAACCTATATAGGTAGGTGCATTGTTATTAACTTAATTAGGGTACTCCTAAGGCTTAGGAAGAGCCACGCTCAAGGGGCCAAAAAGCCCCACGTGGCTCGCGAGCCGCAGTGTGCCGACCACAGCTCTAACATTCTAAACTTAAGGATTTCAATGTTATAAACCAAAGCTAAACTCATTATCATTATGAATTGTTTTTCATGTCCTGCCTCCAGGTTATAAGAAAAAGAATCATGTGGGGGAAACAGGAAGTAAGCCATGATCTAATCAACCCATCCACTTCTTCCCCTTTCTGCTCACCCTCTGGCAAGAAGGATGCGCCAGGGATGGCAAAGGAGGATGCAACCGTGAGGACAAGATGCAGGTGGTATTACACTTCAGCCTGGGCTGCAAGGCCTTTCCTCCTCAGTGCGCGGCAGTGCCTACCACCGTAACCGCGGTCCTTTCAAACCAGGGGAGGAGAGTTACCACCACTGACAGGTAACAGACAACAGGAAATTGCACCATATTGTATGTAGTTTCTTATGGGAAACATGCAAAATATCCGCTTTTTGGGGCTCTCAAGTGACAGTGCTGTCGATGTACAGATTGCTGGGTTCATCATTTCCTCTTCAGAGGCGCAGTCTTTCTTACTGACAGAAAGAGGTCCGTAGTGTGATGATCGCTAAGTGAACAGGGAGAGGAGAGCTGGAACCATCTATGAGAAGACTGTAGGCTACTTGCTATGACAAGAGGTCCGCCAGCTTTATCCGGAGTTAAAGGAGCGAGAGGTGGAATGATAAACCTGGAGCCCTAGTCCCATTCTTGCTACTTACTATATTAATAGTGACAAAATCGCTCTGAGTCTCTGTTTCATTATCAATAAATGGGGATTAAAAAGAGTGCCTACCTTTCTGGGTCACTGGCATAATTAATTTAAGGAATTTGTATAAAAGTGCTATCATGTAAGTTATTTGCTCACAAGTTATATACTTCGTTACTGTTGTTGACTCGTTTATTCATTTACTCATCCATCCACTGACTCTTAAGCAAACCTCACTGAGTGACCCCTGTTAAGCATGAGATGACACCATAGTCCATGGCCTTTCCCGGCTGTAGAGTGTGTGACAATTGTTAGGATAGAAAAGTGCACCACAGGCCACCTGTGCACAGAAGAGACCACGTCGTTCTGGCCTGGTCATGACATCGAGGGGCCCTGGAGGACACAGTGCATGAGCTGAACCTTGGACGGAGAGTGTGAGTTACCTGGCAAAAGGAATGCAAGGGGAGGAGAAGGGGAGGCAGGTGAAGACACTGCAGGTCCATGGAAGGGCTTTCATAAAAACTGAGACAACCATGGCAGAGCCCGAAGGGAACCTTAAGCAGCTCAGTACAGCTGGCACAGGAGAAGTGTATGGTGCGTCTGACGGGCAAGGCCTGCAGCCATGACAAGCACCAGGCTATTAAGACCCTGTACATGGAGGGATGCTAAGCAAGGCCATAACCAGGATTTTGTCGAGATAATCATCCTGTGGCCCACTGTGAGAGAGAAGGTGGGTGGAGGGAAAGGAAGTAGAGGGGTAGAAACAGCAATGGTAGTGACTGGGAGCATGGGGGATGGGCAGACTTATTGGTATAGAAAGCAGAATTGATTAAATAGGGTGAGAAACAGTCTCAGATGGTGTTTGGGGTCAGTCACCAAGCCAAGAGACATAGCTGAAGGAACTAATACAGAGAAAAAGTTCAATCAATAAAATTCAAGGTTAAAAGCACAATACCTTAGAAGAATTACCCCATTGGTAACTGCCAGATTTTACTCTAGCCCCTTAAAAAACACATCTAAATACAGGGTGTCCCCCAAAAATGTATACACACTTTACAACTGGTAGTTCAATGGATGTTTCTTTCTTTTCAGATTTAACCCACTGGAATAATAATTATTCAAAGTGTGTATACATTTTGGGGACACCCTATAGATGTAAAAATATAATCTGAAAGTCACGGGTTAGAGTCTCAAATTAGGTAACTATACTATTAGCTCAAGGCCTCTACCAACATAGCAATATCATGATCTTAAAAGTTGGGAACAGAATGCTATTTTGTAATAAACATTTACTGAATACTCAAATGAAGGTGTAGAGGAATATATTATTGTTAAATGTTCTGGAAAGTTCCAATTTCTGGTTAAGGTTCTACAGAGCTGATTTACTATGTCTGCCTTCTATTTCTATAGCAATATGTATAAATATTGTACCAGAGAATAAAGAGAGACATATTGGATGGAGCTTCCCATCTTGGCTTATCTGTGAGCTTCTGAAGGCACACTATAAAGTTTTAGAGGAGAGTACAGTTACCTCAGATATAATGAGATGAAGCTTTGTAATGAAGTGTGGAATGGAGAGAGTCTGGAGTCCAAGAATCATAGGGTATATGTGTTGTTTGCAAAAGAGAATACAGAACAAGTTCTCCTAAAAATCAAAGAACAATCCTTTCCCCCACATAAAACACACCAAAAGTAAATATCTCTTCCATTGACAAAATAGCACCCACATCTTGCACTATGAAAACAAATTCAAGCAAATCGTGTTTGGGAGCGAGATTAAGAAGAATAGGTCTATACTAGTGACTTCTCTTTGGCTCAGAGTAAAATGGCAGAGATGCAGAAGGACCCCTTAAGGGACAATGATTGGTAGTAGCGGCCGCTAACATGCTTCTTTGCCACATGTCACTGTCCACAGTAGAACTTTAACCACCGCTGAGGTGGTGTTGTACCAGTCACTCTACACACAACAATTCTGAATTGCAGAGCTCAGTGTGACAAACAGACTTCACAGTTCAAAAGTGCTGGCAGCAGATATTTCCACAGGAATGACTCACATCCAAGGGAAGAACACTCAGTAGAGAGGGCTTCAGAGGAGTGGGATGGCCTAAATTAAGTTGTATTCCCCAACTTCTGCGAGAGTTTTGCTCAAAAGGTTTGTTTAGAATTTAGAATGTATTTTTCTATTGACAAGAAGTTTATACAGTTGAAATCTAAGGTCCTGAAATCTAATTCTCTTGGGGTTTTGGATCTTAGATGAAAGCAATGACCTATCTAAACTTTGAATTCTTGTGAACCATAAGAGAGGCAGAATATGCCATAGCTGATTACATAATTTGCACATGCAACTATTTTTAATCCTGACTGGTGATCAGTAATGCTACTTGGTGTTCTACCTTCTCTACAGCAACTATCACTTGATATTTATCTGTGACTTCATTCTGTGAACCATATACCTTTTGACTGTCACCCAAGTACATATTTTCTGAGTCTATACTAACTTTGGGGATAGGGATCCATCCATGTTTCCCTCAATCCATTCACACAGTCCTTTTAAATAGCACAAAAAATTCTTTCTTTGTAAAAAACTATGTAAGGGGTAACCTTCATATTCTGCAGAAAGGATATGTAGTTTTCTTTCTATTAATACTTATATAGTGGGCATCTAGTCTTTGGATTTTTCTACAGTAATATGAAGCAAATTTATAAACTTTTCTACTAAGACACTGTACTAGTAGCATAATTAATTCACTATGAATAATTACATAGACGCCCTACATATCTTAAGTGAAAATAAAATTATACTCAGAAATATTTTATATCACCAAATATTTTACTATTAACCTGTTGAGATAAAATGATTTTATAGATATTCATAGTTAACCCAATATTCAACAAAATATAAATGTTAAGGTAAGGGATTTCATCCAATAGGAATCCACCTATACATGCTTGTATGATCTACCAATTCATTCCCTCTTCATATTATTTCTCATTCTGCCATTATGAAGGTCAAATGAATCTCAAAGAAGCTTGTAAAAATCTCTATCAAAGCACAAGATGAGTTAAGATTTTGATCCTGATTTTGTAACCTTTATAATCAGTTAAAGCCTGGCTAGTGTAGCCCAGCCATTGAGTATCAATCCAGGAACAAAGAGGCGACCAGTTTGATTCCCAGTCAAGGCACATGCCTGCATTGCAGGCTAGATCCCCTGTGGGGGGCATGCAGGAGGCAACTGATCGGAAAATCAATAAAAACATTTAAAAATAATAATAATCAGTTAAAATTCAAGTTACATTCTAGGGTCCTTTCTCTTGACTTTACCCAGTGTTCACTGTAGCCAGACTCTCAATGTTTCCATCATAAACCCTGCACGGTATTTTTTTTTTTTAATGTAAAGTAAAAGGTAAAAGGAAAACAAAAGTGAGAATAGATAAAAGTGACTTATCATCAAAGTATGAGAAAAGCTAGCTACTTGGCTAAATAAAAATAACATATTTAGTGATTTGTAATATAAGAATAAAATGAACTCACTGAGTCTCAGGAGATCTGCAATATAATCTTTGCAAAAGGTAGCTTGCCAATTTAATTGAGGTAGGAGTTATTTAATTTTTTTACAGGTATAGTTTTCAATAAAACTACATATGCCTATAATACTGCAATGGCAGATGTGCCTCGATTATTAGAGATGGGCTCAAGGGAATATATACAATGGATCTTGAAATCCGTAAGCAGCTGTTGGGGGGGGGGGCTGAAATAATGGGGGAGGATATTGTACCACACACACATGTTCCTTAAGTGCAGCAATGTTTTGTTACTTTATGCAGGTGTATTACAGAGAAGAAATTTAATAACTTACTGTATACAATTCCAATAAAACGGAAAAGACTCAGGGCCCTGCTGTGTATTATCACGGTGCAAATGAGCTCGGATTATTCTGCTTGCATTCACGGTCAAACCCGACACACAGAGACCCCACACCTAGAGCTCCAGAGGATGGTCACCGCTTGGAAACCTCAGTGATGTTCTTCCTTAATTACTTTCTTATCATTGAATTGTCACTGTCCCAAACGCATATAACCGTGGCTTTGAGGTGGGTTGAAAATAAGATATACTTGGTTATTTTTTAAAACATCACAGAAAGCGTTCACTGCAAAATGTCTTTCAAAAGGAGAGGCTAATAGAATCCAGGGATAGATACACAGATTTCATTAAGTACCACAAAAATATAACAGCGATGATATATTCTATTCAACAAAATCTGCGGATGTGCCAGGCTAAAGATGCTACCCCACCAAAATTTGACTTAATACTTTATTAAGTACAAAAATGTCAGACAAAAATAAGTACCATTATAGAAAAAAAACTGTGGGTTAGAAATGCTAAAGCAAATGCAGCTATGTATTCTTGCTGGATTTCTTCTCCCAAGAAACTACTTCTATTATTAGATAATAAATAACACAATGACATCAAAGGCCCATGCTTTAGGACAGCGGTTCTCAACCTGTGGGTCGCGACCCCTTTGGGGGTCGAACGGCCCTTTCACAGGGGTCGCCTAAGACCATCCTGCGTATCAGATATTTACATTACGATTCATAATAGTAGCAAAATTACAGTTATGAAGTAGCAACGAAAATAATTTTATGGTTGGGTCACAACATGAGGAACTGCATTTAAAGGGCCAGAAGGTTGGGAACCACTGCTTTAGGACGTGCAGTTTAGTATGTCTGTGAGTGAAGGCATATGGGAGGAGACCAACATAAATATCCACCGCACGCACACACACACACACACACACACACACACACCTTCAGGGGATGGGCTTCTTCTACTCCAAGCAGTTATCACTATCAGGCACAGCAGCAGACTCGATTACTGGTCTTTTCTAAGGTATTTATTTCTAAAACAAAGGTGTTTGTTGATATCTTTCAGTGCTCGAATAATTTTTACTTTGGGTTTCAGCTTTAAGAGCTTCAGGAGACATTTTCTTAATGTGGGATTACATCAAGCATGATCATAGGCAAAAGAATAAATATTTCTGCTGTTTTATAGTGAAAAGTTTTGCTGATGCCGAATTATGTTTTCTTTATTATGGCACAAAGCTAGAGGGCTACACAGATTTCCACATGATAAGCAGGTATATTTCAACATTAAATTTTATCAAGTGCACCGACTGTTAACTCAATTGTTTGGTCATTAATTGATTTTCCCCTTTCTCTTTACACATCAAAACTTTAAAGATGCATTGCAGTCCTAATTGTTAGTAGTTATTAAAACCCCTGAATAGTTTCATAAGAAATTAACCCCAAGATTCTGGTGAAATTTCCATTTGGATACCAGGACCCCATTTCTTTGGTGTCATGTAAAAATCATTTCAAAGTCATTTTGATGGTTGTTCTGCACTAGCTGTCCTGAACTGCTCCATAAAAGTTGTCTATGCTTCTAACACACAGTTTTCATGTCATATATTTCACAAGTGAGTAAAATGCCATCACCGAAAAAAAGTTCCGGTCACATTTAAGAGTCTGTTAAAGGTATTGCTTCAGAATTTCATTCTAAGTAGTCCTCGTATTTTTGGAAGAATAATTTGATCTATGATGAATCCAAATTCGTGATAGCAAACCCTATTCTGCCCGCTTTGCACAAAAGCAAGGCCCAAATATAATCTGTATATGTTTAAGAAAGTGTTCATGCTAGTGCTGAAATGTGAATTGGCATATTCTACCCCAGCCTTTTCACAGGAAATCTTCATTGGTTTTAATGAAATTGCATATGCTAATTCTGAGGATGCTACAGAATAGATTATTCATACAGACAGGAGCATTTTGATTTTTTTTTAGAAAGGGGGGTATTCAGGAGTGGTGCAGGCCACCCCCCTCTATGCCTGCCCGCACCAACTGTGTTCAGAGTTCCAGTCCACCCTGAGCAGGCCTGGGGGAAGCTTCTCTGTTCTTGGCACCATGATAAGGCCTGAAATCTGTAGTGAGCCTGGCATCTACCAAAAGTGATTTTCCAAATGGGCTCTCTATAGCCCTCTGAGCCTGGCCTTCATCAGAGGCTCGGGCAGCAGGACACGCAGGCTGAAAAGCAGTGCCTTTAAAAGCATCATTCCACTGGTCAAAGCCCGGCTCTGCAACTTACTCAAGGGTGAAATCTTGCAGTCTGCTTTACTTCTCTAAGCATCATTTTCTTAATTATTCAGTGGGAATTAAAATAATGACCTTGAAGGTTTATGCTGGCATTTAACATTATTTCCCCAGGTAACCTCTAGGTTACATGGAGAAATTCACTCATTTTGACATTCACTCATCGGCCTCGCGTGGGCTGTGAGAGGACTGGGGAGGGGACTGGAACCGATAACTCCCAATCCTTGATAGAGCAACTTCACTGCGCGTCACAGCACCCACTGCACTCGGCTGGTCAGCCTCTGAGGGGCAACCTGAGAGCCTACAGAACCTCCGGTGCTTATGGCAAAATTAATCTAACTGCTAGGGGTGCAGGGATTGTCACAAAATTCCAAACTCCAGCAAAAAAAAAAAAGAAAGAAAAATACTAGAGTTTCATTTTCAAGGAAACATACCTATAATTACTTTTCCCCTCTGCAATTAAAGCTTATTTACCATTAGCCTGAGCCATAACTCTTTTCTTATCAATATACGGTAAGGGGTTTGAAGAAGGCTTTAATGCTTCCAGCATCCTCCAGGTAAGGGTGGCGCTTAAATCAACAGCGCTAAAATCAACAATGAAAGGAAGTCCCTCACAGAAAAATGTCAGCTATAAATGAAAAAGGAATGATGGAGGTTTTTTATTTTTAAATCATTAGTTCAAAAACCTCTAATTCAGCCAAGCATCATTAATGCATGCTAAAGCAATCTGGTCAGAGATTGTTGGGGCACAGGGGTAACTACTCAGCGCTAAAGTATCAACACCAAGACTGCTTGCTAAACAAAAGGGGCAAGGTTTATTTACAATGAAGAGAAGGGGGGGCGGGGGGAAGAGGTTACAAGTTTTACCAAATAATTAAAATTAGCATCTCAGCCCTCAGCCCTGACAGGTGTCGCTCAGTGGGTAGAATGTTGGCCCACCACCAAAGGGTCACTGGTTTGATTCCCAGGCATGGGCACATACTTGGGTTGTGGGTTCACTCCCCAACCCTGATCAGGGTGCGTTCAGGAGGCAACCGGTCGATGCGTCTCTCTCACATCTCTCTCTCTCTCCTTCCTTCCCTCAGTCCCTCTTTTCCATTTTCTCTCTGAAAACAATGGAAAAAATATCCTCAGGTGAGGATGAACCAAAACAAAAAAAGTAGCATCACCAATAGCAACATAACAACACTATATGCCCCTGGACAGAATGCAATGTGAAGCACATAGCATCATCTATAAAATAATATAAAAAGGTTTAACTTGTACCTGAAAGAATTTGGACCTAGTTTTCAAATTGTAGGCAAGGTAGAGTAACAAATTAAAGAGCACCACAAAGAAATAAACTGACACTGCTAGAAGGGGGGCTACTCTAAGGGAGATAGCATGTTTTTAATTACAGGAACTATTCTAGCATAAAAGATATTATAAAGAGACACATAAAGAAAATGTTATACATAAATGACACCTCCACCCAAAAAGCTATTAAATACATTTTCATTGGACAATTGAAGAAATCTGAACACCTAATGGGTATTAAATTAGAAAACCATTGTTAATTTTATTAGGGGTGATAATAGTATTTTAGTTAAATATACAAGTGTTCTTAATTTTAAGAGATTCGTGATAAAAATAATCCAGGGATAAAATCTTATTAGATCTTCCACTTAAAAATGATTCACTAAAAATATATACAAACAAACATGAAGCAAATGTAACAAATGTTAACAACTGTTTCAGTGGTGAGCACATCCACTTCATTTTATTGTTTTTACAACTTTTGCAAGTATTTGACACTGTATACTATGAGATTAAAAAAAAATTTAAATTAAATAAATGAAGTTTGATTCTCCCTTAACAGCCAGAAAGCTGCTGGTGGGACTGAAGGGAGGGTATGCAAGAAAGATCCTCCCTTTGTCTTTCTCTGTGGTACCTAGCACACTGCTAGGGGGCCGGTAAATATGTGTTAAGCAATGTGATGAAAGAAGGGCTCCTTTATCTCCTTTGGTGGGTGTTGGGTGGCTGCTGGGAGAGGCTACACCCACAGCGATGTCCTGAAGCAAAGGTGCTGCTGCCCAAACAACAGTGCTCAGGGCGAGTCACAATGGCAAACCCGCTGCACGCTCAGCCGTGATGTCTGAAACTAGCTGTTGTAATTTTAAATATTCTGCCCCATGGTCAGCACTGGTACATTAAAAAAGGACAAGTCTGGATTCTGACCTTTGGTTTCAACAACACACTCACCAGAAACAGCAAACATGGGGTCCCTTCAGGCCTCCAACAGTGAGGCCCCAAGGCTAATACTCAGCTCCTTGAAAGTGAGTGTGTACAAGTGCCTCTCAGTGACATGACCTCGGTATCATTCCATAAAACAGTGGTTCTCAACCTTCCTAATGCCGCGGCCCTTTGATACAGTTCCTCATGTTGTGGTGACCCCCAACCATAACATTGTTTTCGTTGCTGCTTTCATAACTGTAATTTTGCTACTGTGATGAATCGTAATGTAAATATCTGATACGCAGGATGTATTTTCATTGTTACAAATTGAACATAATTAAAGCGTAGTGATTAATAACAAAACAATATGTAATTATATATGTGTTTTCCGATGGTCTTAGGCGACCCCTGTGAAAGGGTTGTTCGACCCCCAAAGGGGTCGCAGCCCACAGGTTGAGAACCGCTGTCATAAAAGATATTATAAAGATATAAACCAAATATTATACATAAATGACACCCCCCCAAAAAAGCTATTAAAGACATTTTCATAGAAGTTAGGAGGAAGGGCTTCCAAAGAAATTTCTTATAGAAAGTATGATTTTCTGGTTTCCATGGGCATTAAAATGAGGCTTACAATGTGGTTCTTATGCATTGCTATTCAGACTTTACTCTCGAAATGACGCCTAAGTGTAATGCTGGAGAAATAAAGCCGGGTCCACACAATACACGCCAAAACTGGCATGGCCCCTGCTTTCTCGGAGCTCATAGAATTCAGGTGGAACCCAGAATTCAACAAACATAAATAAAGGCAAGTTGGGAAAGCACTATACAGTGAAGCAGAGCGCTAAGCAGTGCACAGACACTGCACAAGGCAGTTCCCATGGAACGGGTCCCAGGAAGAACGTGAGGACTGGACTGGGTTACTGCACACCGTGAACTAACATTTAAGCCTGACGTCAGATTAAAAACCAAAGTGTTTCTGTTTACACAAGGCCTACACAGCCATTTCCATAAAAAGAGACAAGGGATCCCATGCCTTGTTGCTTATAGCCTCTCCATTTTGACTTTAAATAGGAAAAAAAAATTAAAGGGTCCAAAAGTTTTAGAATTAAGTAATTTGTAACTCCTTTCATATCAAAAATAAAAATAATTATAAGAAAAAAAATCCATTCTTAAATATGTAATTTGTCTCAGAACCAACTCCACATTTCAGATTAATAATCAAAAATTACTAGATTTATGAGGAAATGAAATATAGAGAAGACGCCTTTCTTGTAGAGCTTCGAAGTTATTGAAATCTAACAAAGGTATTCGAGAGTAGGCCTAATCCTTAAACCCTGTCAATTTGCAGATGTACCGATCAATGCCTTTATCAGCACAGTCCTATTTGATTACTTGAAAAAGATAAAGAATGTGGAGGAGGTTAGAGCCTTGGACTTCACTACAGAAAACAAGATGTGGACTAGGAATTTTGTATAAAGATTTCAAGGCATCTACTGATTTTCAACATAGCAGTAATTTTCACTGCCTGTTAAATGAAGTACATATGCAATGTATTTCCATGCCTTAAATAATCAAATTAAGGCAAGAAATTGAAAAGCTTTTTCAAGGTCAGTGGCAAATCCAGATTTTGGACACAAATCTTTAAAATAGAGCCTATTCCTATAGAACATTCTAGGAAGTCACCTAACCCAGCTGCACATTAGAATTGCCTGGGGGATAAGAAAAGCAAAGGCACAACTCATAAGACTCTAACTTAACTAGTTAAGTGTGAGCTAGAAAAATAAGAGTACTTTTTTGTACTTTAGATGATATGCCCCAGGGAACTCCAAATGGAGGGGACAGGAGGAAACAAAAGCTCCCCCTCCACGCGAGTCACCTTGCCACACCGTGGGGACTCTTTCTAACTTTCTTGCCACACCGTGGGGACCTCTCTCTCTCTCTCTCTCTCTCTCTCTCTCTCACACACACACACACACACACACACACACACACACACACACACACCTTAGTATTCAGGAGATACTAATAATGAAACCATTGCTTTAGACTTGGCCACATCCCAGAAAGTGAAGACAAACAAGTCCTGATAATCAATGCAGAATTTCCATTTAAGGGGAAAACTTCTACCTTAATAACAATCATTTGTTGACATCATCTCCCCATTCACAGAGCTCTCAGCGAGATATATATAAAAAAAAAAGTTTGCCATCACCAGACATCCTATTCAAAGCAGCAAAACAAAGGCCAAAAGCAAAGGACCTCTGTTCTCTTTTATCCTCTGAAGTGATGCCCATTCGGGATATTAGCTATTGGCTATTTATCACTTTAAAGTTGGGCTATCTTGAGAAAAACTTTATTTCCGCTCATTTTCATTTCTGTCAGACTTTCCCTTATAAATTTTATTTTCTCTGCCAGTAAAAGTAGTATGAGGTTGTAATTTGGCAGGAGCATTTTAAGCCTGGGTGTGATTTCCGTACCCCAATTTGATTTAAATTAGTTTTGCCATATTCAGTGAGAACTTAAAAAAGGTCCTTTCAGCCGCTTTGGTTTGTCTATTGGGTCTTTTTCTATACAACTTCAAGTCTGAAAAGTCACCACGTTTATTTCTGATAATTTTATGTAGAAATGCATTAATGAATTCATATTATCCCATTACTATTTTTAATGAAAACAACTTAACTGATAATAAATAAATAAAAACCTGCCGGTTTTGTTTCTCGGCTAAGCTATCCACTTTTTTTGAAAGCCACATGTCTATCACTATTAGTGTTAAATCCTCCAGAGAAACACAATGGGCACTCACATGCACAAGCTTTAACCTGACGCATTTCTGAATCAATATACATTTCTCCAGGACAGCACTTTGCTACCTGTTGCTTACCACCAGCATTTCTCTACACCAAACAAAAGGCCTCTGGGACTGGCATAAGCAAGGTCACATGTAACAGTGCTCACCCTACAAGTCCACAGGATATTGTTATAATACAATAAAGCAGCTTTTGGAGTTCCCTGGGGCATATCATCTAAAGGTTTTGCGTCCTGTGTCTCTATAATGGAGGGGACAGGAGAAAACAAAAGCTCCCCCTCCACGCGAGTCACTCACCTTGCCACACCGTGGGGACTCATTTCAGCTGTGATCTGCTATTTAGACCTGAAGCCCAAGATACAGAGACGCTGTCTTTCTTTTGGTTTGCATTGCTGGTGTTGCAGACAGGGATTCAAAGAACCATTCGGCACCAGAGAGAGACTCATTCACTGGAAGACACACTCTGGTCTGCTCTATTCTCAAATTTCACAGAGAATTCATAATATGGGCACTTTTCATCTCCGGCCCCTATTTCCTCAATCAGGGCATTTCCAAAAGTCTGCTCTTTTATTTACCCCTGAGTGATCACACCGTTTATGGATGCTGCTGAGACCAGGCTAAGCAAGACTCACAACCATGAAGCAGAAATAAGAAAGAAAGCATCTACCCTCCACATCTACATTAGGAAGACTTTTTAAGAAAAGCGTACTCTTTTATACAACGGAGTTTTCCTGGACACGAATGTCTCAAAATGAACCTCCCAAGGCCCCGAAATTCAGCCATCACACGCCAGTCCATCCACCTCTGTACTCCACCCTCTGCCCCTTTCCACTTCTCACCTTATGTTTGCCAAGAAAATTCACTTCAGTTTCACCCGAGGGAAGTATTTCCCACACACCGAGGGAGGGTCTGTGTCCCTGCACATACACAGACGACTCACGCGGTCTGGATGATGCTTTCACAAGTTAAGGGGCCTCACGCTTACTCAGCAGAGGAAATCTTTGTGTCTGTGAGGAATCACGCCAATTCCTATTACTAAGAAAGGATACAGGGGCGAGGAAGCCTATTCTCTCATTGACCAGAAAAAGAGGCCCAGCAAAAACAGAGACCTCTGCCATGACCATCTGCAAAAAGGAAGGATGTTGTCAACTTTCTTCTCCCCAAAACTCTGACGACCTCTGCCTTGACCCTCAGAAAACAGATACACAGGAACAGGCTCTTCTGCAGGAATTGAGAGCTTTACACCAGAGACTCGGCACTGAGAGAGGCTTGTCGCCTGGCTATCTACCCCGAACATTTGCACTCACATTCCAAAGATGTTTCCGTTGCGTTGGAAGGACTGTAAATTTCTTTCCTGCAGAATTCTTTCCAAACAAACTCCCATGGACTGTCCTCTGCAGCCGTGCAGCGGAGCTCCCTAACCAGGCACCATTCACCTCCTCTTGCAAGTCTTTCAGATGCTGAATATGACTGCATTGGTGGCTGGGCCAAAGGAGCAAACTTTAAAAATGCAAATGCGTCCAGGGAAAACCAAGCCACCCGAATCCCACCTTTAATGACAGGCAACTGATCTGAAAAGCAAACCTCCTTCAGGGCTCTATTTCATCACTAAAGCTGTTTGCTTACATTTTCAGGATATATTAAACAGTTGTTTTAAATTTTTTAAATAGATTTTTTTCCCATTTCATTAAAGGAAATGGGAGGGGGGGAGGGTTCAAGAGAACAAGCATTCCCTTTCCAGCACAAAAAGAACATACGTTGTTTGGGTGAATAATAAAACAGTAGAAAGCTTTGAATATTAAAGAGGATTATTAAATTCTATCAAGAGTTTTCCACAGAAACCAATGCACTTATAAAAAGAAAGCTTACATCTTAAAAAAAAGGTTTTAAACATATGATTAATACTGATACTGAAATTAAAAAGAAAGCATCTATAAAATCTCAATTGTCTTGAAACAAAGCTTACACTTTGGGCTACTGATAGTATTTTTAGAACGGGGCTTTCTCTGGAGAGTTAAAGGTATGCAAATGCAGGGTGCACAGAGACAAACACACACATGCTATACCTTTGTATTACACTGGCATTTTATTATTTAATTAAAGTACTCTTATTTTTTCTAGCTCACGCATGCTTCCCTTGAGACGGCTTTGCTGTTAGCCTGCTGGCCTTGACTTCCAGCCAAAAACAATTCAGAAACAAAAAGGGACAACAAATCATATTTTCACAGACATTTTTATCCCTCAATACAACCCTGTTTTCACACAACATCATACAGCCCCTAAGAAAACTATAATTTAGGGCAGTAGCCACCAAACCCAGGGTTTGACACATGGCTGCACGAAGTATTTCTAGTGTAAGAAATTCTTAAGTTCTTAATTGCAAATAAACTCTTTTGATGGAACCACTTTCACCGACATCGCAGGTTTGCAAACAGTGCCACTGGTACCGGTTGAGGGATTAAAAACTAAAAGCGAGCCAGCAAATGTAGTTCTGATATGCCAGAGATCTAAAGATGAGGTGCCTATTACCTACAAGCTCTGTGCTGTTTCATTACTTTTTAAACGGAAGAGGCATCGGCAGGCTCTCAGTGCATCTTCGTGTCACAGTCCAAAATGCATCATCTAATTTATAAAATAAACCGAATTACCAGGCTAATTCTCCCAACCCTTTCCCATGCGAGATCCTCACTTACCTGGTGGCAACCCTGTAAGTTTGATTCTCTCCCATAAGATGAATATGAGCCCCTTTCTGTTTTACCTGCCAAGAGAAACAAAAAAAAAGTGTAAATATGAAAGTTTGTTGAATTAGTTTATTCTTCATGGAATTAAATTGCTCCTACTGTATTTGCAGAGAAAGACTGGCTATTTTGGCTCATGTAGAATGTCACTGCTTTCCTGTGCCAGGTTTTAAAAAAAACTTTTTTTTAAAAAAAAAAAAAAAAAAAAAAAAAGCTTCCAGGTAATAGACATCTACTTCTCTTCCCCGATGTTTACATACGTAAAGTAGGCACTACTGGCAATGTATGCAAGCAAGAGCGGGAATAACACTTCCTCACTCTGGCTATGATAAACTGGAAAAAAATATCCTTCATTCCTATTCTTAGCCAAACTGCTCCACACTTCCAAAAACTGTCATTCCAATGGCCTCCACTTTCTCTAACAAACAAATTGTCATTTCTTATTTTCACTTGCGTTCTCTCTCACAAATTTAAACAATTTCATTTTTATTTACACAGCAGGCAAATTATCTATGTAATGACCCTAGTCTAGGAATTCCCATTGATTATATTGACACTTAATGGTGAGGCCAAAACTAATCAATCAAGGCTTTCCAGATGGTGAATACAGCAAAAGAAACTACTCAAAATTCTGAGACATTCTCTCTCTTTTTTTAACTCCCTTTCCCAGGAGTAAATTCCATCGTGATCACAATGATGATGGAATTTACATTTGGAAAAGAGGGCTTTGAAAAACTGCCGACTCTGATCCCAAGTTCAGATTCTACCAGCAGACTCCTCAGGACATGGGATAACAGAATGTGAATATCTTGTTCCAATTCTAACAACCTAACTTTATATACAGAGATGTATGCAGCCTCAGAAGCTGTTTGGCCACATCTAAGGATGTCATCAAGGCTGCTCATTGGTTTCTTTTTAAAGTATGGTTACCCTTAATAATCAGCAAGGTAGACAATGAAACCACATTACAAGAGATCTAAGCAGTAGAGTTCAGTGAGTGACATATGAAGAGTTATCACTGAAAACGGACCCAGACCACACATTAAAAAGGTCTAAGGACAGCCAAGTACCCAGAATGCAAACCCCACGCTGCCTGAGACTGAAGGATGCTTCTTTTGTGGAAAACGGAATGTTAAGGAACACTATACTTCACTCCTAGGATTATACGATTCTTTCTTTTGGTGAGAAAATTCAAAATTAGTATTTTTGAGAGACCGAATGGTAATCACCTCAATTTCCCCTCAACCCAAGTTATGGCAAATATGAAAAGGAACAGTGGTCATTTTTTATGTTTTAGTTTGGTGACAATGTTATCAGTGCATTCCTTCGTGATACTACACAAAGAATGTACCTTTAATAAATCTTCTATCTGACCAAAAGTACACCTTGTATTATATATATAATAGAAGATGACTTTTCAAAGAAAGCCAAACCTGAGTCTTAAAATTAACCCTCTCTCCCCCCCAGCATTAACTTTTCTACTGATTCAATAACTCTGAAACTTGGAAAACATTCCCCCACCCACTTCTGGTATGTTGTTCAGTGCAAAGTAGAAAATCAATGTCCATATCAGTTTCAATTCCTGTGGAACAGGATATCATCTCACAGACATACTGTCACTGTTGGGACATCTAAGAGAATAACTTTAATTGTATGGGATTTTACACTGAAGAAAAAACTCATTTACCTGTTCAGCAGTGCAAATGCCCATGCATACATATCTACTCTTCTGTGTAGGTCAAATATAATCTATAGATGCCCCTTAGCTTCTCTCTACAAATATTACTAACAGAAAAGACTCGACATTTATAAGCTATCGAATGGCATATGTCCTTCCTTAAGCTCTTGCACTTTAAAAGCTTCCATACAACCACAGCATAATTCTCTTTGACATAATATTCACTTGTTTAACAACTAGAAAGGCAAGTAGAGATGTAAGCAAGCAGGCAGACAGAAAGATAGATGATAGATAAATGAATAGATGAGGTAGAATTTGCTCTGACTGCCTAGGAAATTGGACATCTAGTAAGCTGTTTTGGTAATTTCTAAAAACTGAGTTTTAAAATACAATTTAAAGTAAGAAAGACTATCTATTTTTCTCTCTAGAAAGAATTACTGAATTTATCCCCTATAGAATTTCACCACCTGGCATTCTTTCCCAACTTGAGTCCAGCACATGGACCTCAGAGATTAATTGTCTTAAGAGGATTTGTCTCAATTCATGTATATATATATATAAGTTAGAGCTATCCCTTCCCTTATTTTGAAGCTAGAAGGTCAGTGTAAATAGTACAGATGAGGGGAGGGAGGAGGGAAAAAAAGAAAATGAGAATAAATGAGAGAGGAGAGAAGAAAGGAGATAAAGAGAGGGAGAGTGGAATGGAAAAGCAAGGGGGTAGGAAGGGAGAGAAGGAGGCAGGGATGAGAAGAATATGAATTCATGCTGCACCGAGTCCCCAAAGTACTCCAGGCTACAAGGCCCAGCACTCTTTACTATCATATCAGATACAGACCGCTTAATCTTAATTTTGCTTGTTAAAAAATATTTATCCAGATACAAAAATAAACCCACTGCAAATTACAAGTTGTCAGGGTTAAAAATCTACTCGTGTTTGTGTGGGGGAGGATAAGAGACCAGCATAGACATGAATCATTCTCAGTAATTTGAGTGTTTCCATGACATCAATGGGCACCAGTCCAGGACTCTGTCGAAGTCTGCGAGGTACCAAAGAGGCAGTGCAGCCAGCAGGAGGCTGGGAGGTGCATTCCTTTTTCTTTCTTTCTTTTTTTTTTTTTTTTTTTTTAGGATTATGCTCCTTGTAAAGATTTCATCTGTAGCATCCATTTTTACCATCAAATAGATCGCTCCAGAGATCATGAACGAACACATTTCATTCTAATAGTGTAAGCCTTTAACTTTATTACATCTTTTTGTTCCCAAATTCAACTATAAATCTGCCCTCGGAGCCCAAACCCCCATTTGGGAGCAAAATAATCGGAGACTGAGGATAAACCCAAGGGCTTTCTCAGACGTATTATATCTATTCCGATCACTTCCTAATGACAGGAAGGAGCCATTTTACAATGACACCTCAGTTTCCAGGCAAATAAATACATCTTTTGTGTAAATTGTCCACGAAAAATTAGCTATGGTCTTGATGTTGATTTTCTGCTAAAAATTCACTGGAACGTTTGTTGCAGATAATAAAATTTTCAAGAGTGCTGATAACATGTTTGAGTACGATTCTTAAGTAACTCTCTGTGCTCATGCACACAAAAGCTCCTAAATATCTGTGCTTACTCGATGTCAGGCATGGGTTTTTGTCACTTAGACCCACTGGCTGGCGCAGACAGCTCTTTCCTCCTTTCTCCATTCTTCGCCACCCACCCACCCCCAGCCCCACAACCACAGCCGAGCTTTGAGAGCTAGAGATTCTATTTTTTCAATATTTAAAAGAGATAGCAGTGATGAACCAGCGGCGTGCTCACTGCGGAATTTTTGAGACAACCCTCCAGTACTAGAATGCGACAGCCGCTGCGGATAGTTTTTGGCACAGAGACAACGGTGGCAGTGCCAAGCCCCATGGCTAAAACTACTCAAAAGAGGCATAAGGGTAGCATTAATCGCTCAAGTCTTTTACTGCATGGAGTACTGTTGTCCATGTTTTAAAAACTAAAGGTACCCGTTAGTAACATTTGTCGTATGCCCAGAAAGGGTGGGGTGTGTGTACGGGGGGTAGGGGTGGTTCTGAAATATGTACCGGAAACAAACCTTGTCGGGCATTCGATTCATTCTTCTACCTGAGAGGACTGACCGTGAAACTCTGCGGCTGGTGACGACTTGCCGCGGATGAAACAAACGGTGTGGCCCGATGGAGCACACTGGGGGCTGAATGAAAGCTCCAGAGAGGATTGCATAAACCGAGCCGACATATTGGCTAAACACGTTTCTTCCCCAGAAATGATGTATACAAGGAACATGCGATACTATGTCACAATTTTTAAAGTTAAGCAAGAAAAACGCTGTTAAGTGAGCAGACACATCAGTCAATCAATCCTTTCCAGAGACAAAGGAGACCAACACGCAGCCCCCTCTCCAGAACAGTCGGCATCTACAGTGAGCAAACAGCCTAGAAAGTCAACACGTGTTTTGTCCAAAATGAACCCATCAGCTGCTAAAACCTACATTTAAACTTGATAATTACAAATGGCACCAACTAACAATCAATAAAAGATTCACTTGTTTCTTCTGTTCCCCTTGAAAATCTAATCTAAGTAGAAAATACTGCATAAGTGATGTCCAATTTTTTAAAGACCAATATATGTTCTGATCTATTCAACAATTCCCAGGGAGGATAAGGAAAAAAGTGGTTTTTATTTGGGGCACTATGGTTAACAAATGCTAATATAATTCCAAATGTAATACTTTCATATCCTTATATAATTTTCCATTTGACTTCCAATTTTTCTTCCAATATATCCATATACATAGCATTCTGTTGTACAACAATGCCATACATCTAGGAAGTATCCCTGTGAATGAATGCACTTACGAGACCATTTTGATAGATTCCTACATCTGGAAAGTTCTAATCTACATGGTAAAAGTGAGAAATATCAAGAACAACGTACTGATGATTTCTGGAGATACGCTGTGACATGGGAGAACCCACCGGTGGTTGACCAGTAGGACAATAACAGGTCATGTTCAGGTTTCTAGCCATTCATTCTTAAAAGGCCGCTTTTAAAATTATATGTAAATGGTAGGCATTTCACCTACTACTGAAAAAAAATGTACCTCTACAGTGAAACCTGTCCCATGAAAAGCCTTGCTAACAATTATCTGATGCTGCAGGACAATGCCAGGCAAGGCTGCTTCCCTGTTAATCCTCATTCTGGGAACTGAAGAATGAGCCTTTTGTTCCCAGCCACCAGACTAGGAAACTCATCATCACCATGTTCCAGTCAGAATAAATCTGTGCCCCTGTCCCCAACCCCAACCTATTCCTGGTTACCCTATTAATTTTTCTTTATATTGAAAAGACTATTTCATTAAACAATGACTGCAATTCTTAATGGTTCTGAAAATATACATGAGGTCATTATTTGCAGTTCTTTCATCTTTTCCATGTCTGCCTTTTCCTCCCTTGCTCAAATAAGAATAGATGAGTCCCTGTTACATTACCCACAATGCAAAGGGCGTATATGGACTGATTTATTCAAGCTGCACAACAACCCAGTGAGGCGGGTAATGTAAACCCCATTTTATAAATGAGGAAGCTGAGTTATAGAAATTTCCAGAGGTCACGCAGAAGCTAAGTGATTAGGTCCGGAATCAAATCCTGACACTTGGATTCCAAAGGTGGCGCTTTTAGCACTATTTTGTGGGGCTGCTATTTAAATCCGAGTGGGGGCAGGGGGCGGGGGGGCAGGGAGACTATCAATAAGCAAGAAGCCCAGTACTGAAGACTGAAATCCCAGGCCCCAAAACACTTATGAATTTGATAAGAAATTAATGAAAGTGTCTTATAAGTGGCGATCATTTACATGTACATGGTGTTTTACTCCTAAATGGTCTCTAGGTACCTTAGAGCTGTGCAAAGGACATGCACCAGAATCTGTGACGTCATACAACAAACCACAATCATCTCAACACGAACTTGAAGCAACAAAGCAACAAAAACATGGCAGCAAACTGCACCTCTACACATTCCTGAAGGGAAGAATATGACTTCATTTAAAATGTACAGCAAAGAGTAAAAGTAAAAATATAAGTATAATACAGGACCACACAGCATAGATCACAAGTGTCTTTTGATTTCTAGAATACAGAGAACATTGTTCACTTCTACAGAATCTTACTGTCATCAGGACACCCTGTCATCACCCACAGGCATTAAGGAATCAAAATTTAATAAATTTCATGCTAAAAGAATTACAACTCAATTCCAGTAGATAAACTAGTCATCCATAACTTAGAAAAATTCTCCTCTTCCCTTTTTTTTCTAAATTAAAAGCGGGGGGCAGGGGGGAAGGTGATTAGGCACATAGTTTGTACCAAAGACTAATGGGAAATAGGAAGCTAGCCATTTTCCCAGGGAAAAAAATAGTATTAGTCGTCTCTTTCACTGATAGTCTTAAGTCATAAAAATAGAATATTCAGTAATGATCTATGGCTCTGATCATGGAAAATTTGGAGTTTTAGCTGCATTTTATCACTGATTCACCTCATCTCGTCTAGACACTGTGCTCCCTTCAAACAGTGTTGCACTCAAATCCCAAATATGCTGAGCATCTTGAGGCATCACAAAACTCATCATTTTAGGGGGCTATGGTTCAAATTGATATTCAGTCCTCCTTAAAGCACTTACATGTGTAAAGCACGTTAAGTACCCAAAGTAATTTAACTTGTATTATTTAAGACAACACACCCTAAGAGTCCCTTAGACATTTTAATCCCTATTTTTATAGATGAGATTACTCAAATTAAGAAACTAGCTTATATAAGAGTTATACAAATATTAAGAGATAAAGCTAGAACAAAAACTTCCAGTTCTAGTACCAAAGCCCATTTTCACAATATGCCATCTCTTTTTGGCATATTCTAGTGCATTATCAGCATATGTTGTAGTCACAAAGAGTATCCACCTGTGTTCTTTTCCCTGTGTTTCACAACCCTCCCCTCAAATAATTTGAACTAAACATGTAGTAAGTCAAAGAGGAGTTCTCAAGTCCATTGACGGATGAGAATGTTAAAACTGATCAACATTCTGAGTGACCATCCTCTGGGAGATGAAAAACTACATTCTCTCAATGCAGGATAAAAATACTATCTTAGAATAATTCACATGCCCAAGACAACAGCCAAAACAATCCCCTTCATTCAGTGTCGGGTTTAGGAGATGTGTGTGCACATGACCAAATTAAAGGATACGAGTTTTATGCTTTACTTTCCAAATGCAGGAAAATCTTTAATTGAAAATAACACTCATTCCACAGAGTGTGCAATTAATCAACATAATCATGGGGATAACTTAGCTGTGTGGGGAGGTGTGTCAAATAACTCTTTAAGGCCACTAAAGTGCCACTTGAGCCACCAGAGTAATGATTTTCTGAATCAGCAATTTGTACAAGGGTCCCCTAGAGACCTGAAGGACTAAGGGCAACCCTGAAATCATTCAACTTACTTCTAATCAGTAACTTAGTCCTGGCTTCATGGGAGTAAGATCTTACTAGTTCTATCAGCTCTATTTTATATTTCTATTTCAGTGTCTGTTATGATTGGGTATAAGCAAGACAATTGAGGAGTTCTGAGGTCTCTGAGGAAACAACATATGCATTTGAAATCTTATTTTTTATTAGAAGAAATTATAAGTTCATATATAAATGAAAAAGGTGATATTTGCAATGCACACTAAAGGTATCAAAAGCAAGCAGAAATGGAGGATTTTTGCTATATTCTTAGGAGCAAAAGAAGACAGAGTGTGGGCATGGAGCGAAGGAATCCCCCAAAATTCAACTGCAGGGCTAAGAAACCCTGCTCATCATCATTACCTGTAAGACTTTTCTTGAAACAGATACCTGGGTCTCCACCCCAGAGTACTTGATTTCAGTGGAGTGGGATCTGACATTCTATATTTTTTTATGAAATTCCACTGGTTAGGCTAACAAGCCAGGGAGTAACCAATTTAAGTGGCAGGCACTGCCTTTAAAGTTATAATAGGTGAAACTCCTATAAACCTGGTATCCTAGTGGATGACAAAAAATCAATTACTACTTGATGAAACCTATTTAAATGGATTTCAAAAAGACAAACAATTGTTGCTTTCTGGCCCTTTCAGACAGTAACCATGGAACCATTTAAGGATTAAAGCAGCGGCTTTCAAACCAGCGTGCCACAAAAATTGTTTAAACATACAATACCTGACTATTTTGTCAGGGGCACTAACTTCTTTTCCCTTAGGTTGTCAAATAAATAAATTAAAAAAAAAGAATGACAACAGCCAACACAACAGTAGGCGACTGGTATGAATAAGCCAAAATTATACCTATAATATATCTTTGGTGTGCTGAAGAATTTTAGTAATTAGCTTGTGTGTGACCTGAGACGAAGAAGGCTGAATTTGCTGGGTTAGAGAAACCTTTTCCTGGGAGCGTACTAGCCTTTAAACTTGTTGGTCTCCACTAATAAAGACTGACTGACTGAAAGAAATGAATCTCATATTACCAAGCAGATTCCCCTGATAAACAACACAATTCCAAGACATGAGAGTCCTGGAAGTGAATGGCTGCTCCTCTCCCATCAGCCCTTGCTCCAAAAGTATCTCTTCCCCGTCCTCCCCCACGCTGGAGTCATCTTCAGGCTTCCCAGAGCAACCTCTAGTGAACATTACTGGGTTTAACAAAAGACCCCAATCACTCTCCTCTGCCCCTGCTGTATGGAAGGCACTACAGATCCACACCTGAGGGAGAGCCTGGTTCGCGGATCCCTCTGGAGGAGACAAATTAATGACACTCCTGGCCAGGCTCCGAAGAGACAACATCAGAGGAGTTAGACTTGGTTTCCGGGCTAAATTATTTGGAATTTATCGGCAAATTTAAAGAAAATCAGCAGCTATATTTTACCAACAAATCACTTTTAGTAATAAATTATTTGCTGCCCATTAAACATGATGTTCTAACAGAGGCTCACTAGCATGAAATATAAAAAATAATAATGACCAAACTCTAAATTAGGTGTAGTGGAACAGAAAAGAGGGGAAAAGTTTTACTAGCATTATGTTTGTTATAGAGTGTTTACATAGGAAAAATACATTATTTTAGCTCTTGGTAGGCAGGTGATGGCCTCAGTTTTCAAGCTGAGCTTACACGTATATAATTAACATTTTAAACCCCAGACAGAAGGTAATTCACGTCTTTTCCATATCAACTTTAAAAGAATGGACCTAAGAAAACCAAACTCTGAGGTTAACAGGCCAAGCTTCTCAGAGTATGACTCCCCTGTGACACTAGTCACTGTTAAAGGAAGGTAATGGCTCACAGACAAAATTACAAAGCCACTCAGACCCACACAGGATATTTGAGAAAAGCTTCCAATTACTGAATATATTAGCATGACTAAGTCAAGAGAGGGAGGCACAGGGCACAGGAAGGAAGAGGAGAGGCAGAGGAAAAGATGATCAGAGAAGGAGGAAGGAGAAGGGGGGTAGTTGGAACAGTGACCTCATCCTATCAAAATAGGCAAAAATAAAATACATTACATCGGACAGTTGTTTAGACATGGCAATTTTCACATCTAAAACTTGTAAAAATGATCATCTCAATAGGTTCGTGAATGAGGTCCCAAAATCATAGGACAGGAAAATCACTATTTGTGGAGTGTCCCCATGTACCAGTGTCACGATGGACATTATTCTCAGGGCATAAGAGTTTAGATGGCTGAAATGGGGAGCAAGCCCAATAATGTAGGTAGGCCAGGATTAAAACGGGAATGATGAGAAGCACAGAGGAAGAGCACCTAATACACCTGTGTCTTGGTAACAGGTGGCAACAGGAAAGACATGTATGGGAGTTACTGCAAAATGCCATTATAACAGATTTAGTGGGAACTTGATAAAAGAATGTAGTTTGTAGTTACTTGACAATGGTAAATAAATCAAAGTAACTAAAAATGGATAGTTATATGACTAACCAAAACGAATTTTAAGGTCACTGGTACCTAAAAATGGAAAGATAAAAAATTGAAAACACACACACACACACACACACACGTTAGATGACATTTTCCTCCTTCCTCAACAGCATAACATCAGTTGGCTGTCGCCTGCACGCCCCTGTCAGGGAATGAGCAGGCAACCCAGGCATGTGATCTAACTGGGAATCAAACCTGCAACCTATTGGTGCACGGGACAATGCCCAACCAACTAAGCCACACCAGACAGGGCTCAGATCCATGCTTTTGAATCATCTCATATTTGGGGGAGCTGGTTTTGGATTTTGGATGGAATTTGCTCACAAATTATAAAAAAAAATTAATATCAAAGAAAAGAACTGTAAAGATCTAAATTCTCCTCTCCATATAACACCTACTGATTCAACAAGACATTTCATTTTAGATATATGTAGAAATCACTTATAATTAATTTTCATAAGGAACTTGATAAAAATGTGTCAGCAAAAGTTGTTGCCATTTCTAAGACACATTCCTTCACGACCAGCAACCAGGGATGCTGTGCAGCCACGCTGTGGAGCGGAGGCCAGGATGCGCCCTCCGTGACTGCCTTGTAGAAGCTGGTCCTGTGACCAAGCTGGTCCTTGCTCCTTTAACATCTCACACTACAGCAACAATAACTCTAAGTGGCAAAACAAAACCAAAAAGGTTCCACTCAAACTACCCGTCTCAATGTCTGCCAGGAAGAATAGCTTAATTTGATCTGCAGGAAACAAAAAATGTCTTTAGGAAACATTTTGATGCAAATATCAGCTCTTTTTCCTTCACTAAACAAGTGAAAACTGTCAACCCTTTTAGGGAATTCTTCACCAGGGACTGCCTATCAGACCCATTACCTACAAAATGTAATGTTTCAAAATTTCAATGATTTATCCTTTTAAATCAAACAAGAATTCGTAAGTGTAATTAGGCCAGGAAGAACTATAAAAATACGATTAATGGAAATGTAAAACCAACCACTTAAAAACTCAAGAGTAACATATACTTTTCATGTTATTTAAACTATCAGGACTCTATTTAGCAAAAGCAAGCAAACAAAACAAAACAAAACAAAACAAAACAAAACAAAACAAAACAAAACAAAACAAAACAACACAAAAACACAAGGACAGATAAAACAACCTTTTATTTCCAAATAAAAACAAATTAACTGCCATACTCAGTATTAACCTGAAACTTTATAATTACTGCAAATATATTAGTTGTGTAAAAGTGCAAAAACAAAACAAAACAAAAAAACCCCTAACCTTGAAAAATAAGCTATTAAGAACTTACACACCAGTTGGCTCCAATCTGAGCAGCCAGCAGAGGGCGCACATACCCCAATAAGAACTAGCTCTGGCCAGCCACCACTTAAACTCACTTAGGAAAAGCCTAACCAAAATTTTAATACAGGGAAGGAGAAAAAAATCATCCTATCAGTGGCATTAAAACAAAAACAAACAAAAACAAAAACAAATGTGGTCCATTTAGGATTAGTAAGAAATACACACAAGTACACTTTATTAGTAAATACTGACTTTAACAGACATTTCCTAGCTGCTTCATGGGAAATTGTTCATTAAAAAGAAATGTCTTCTTTGTATAGAAGTAAGGTTATACCAGTTCTCAAGGCCACTATAGTTTTTATAGATCACTATTAAGAACTATCTACAATAAATAAGTTTGTAGAAATGTGTTAAATTTCTAACACATAAACACACATTTTGATGAGTATATGAAATTACCCTGTGCAGTCTCTTTTAGTGTATTTACATGTGTCACATACACACTTATTAATTAATTTTTGTAACCCTAGAACAGTCAAATATGTACCATTTTATGGTTAAATTAAGGTCCATAAGTTATTTATTTGTCCACTGGTTTGTAGTTTGTACTTGATTATTTGTAAGTTGTCCATTCCGGTCTCTGTATTATATTAGCTTTTGGGTTACAATAGGCTCTATACTAAAAGAGTTCCTCTTTGCCATATGTGTACGTGTATGGATGGAATAGCCACTGTTTATTCTCTTAAGGAAGTTTTCCTATAACTGCAAAAGTCATAAACTCCTCCTAGTACTTTCCAGGCTTCTGATTTCAGAAACAGTATCACAAATTACTATGAAAAAAGAACCACCTTATGAAAGAACCAAATTAAAACCAACACCAACCACCATACTTTTAACGCTAACAGATGAAAATTAAATAATCTACAAGATGTTCAATTTCTAATGCATAGTATGTTAGAATAAACGGTAGGGTTGCACTTAAGTTTCAAGATGGAAAGCTTGGTAGGATAATTAACTGCCACTTGTCCATCCACCTAAATGACCACTTCAACCTCACCTCTCCTCACCAAACAAAACAATGAAGCCTTGCCACATCTCCATCAGGTGATTTTTTTTTAAGCATTCTTAAGATTTGAAAGTTAAACTGAATTTGCAACATCTACAAACCAGGTGGTTTATGTTATAAGTAGGTCACGATGAATAATACTTATCTTTTGGCTGATGTGGCTACACCATTTCTGCATAAGTTACAAGGGCGATGCTTTATTATTCCTAAGCACTCAATTCTGAAATGTTTGCACAATCTGTTAAGTCCGGGCACATTTAAATGATTCTGACATGCAGCCTGCTAAGGCCAGTGACGGGGATAATGCCTCTTTACGTGGGTAAAATTCTGTGGCATATAGGTCACTCTCTTAAGGGGAATCAACTGTGTGTCTCTTCTTTGCATTTCCACCACAATCCTTCATCCTGCAGCCTGGAGCTGAGAGTGAAATGCAAGAAAGGAGCCGAGTGCTCAAAGCAAAAATCTGCTTCCAGGACAATCCATTATATCTGACAAGTTAAATGTTCCATGGTAGGCCATATGGCATCAGAGCAGGCCCGACGATGGAAGAGGGGAACTCAGCAAATGCATCACAATTAAGGAGTTTGGCTACAGACTTTACTTTGAATTACTTTATTTCTTATTAAATTTTAAATGCTGTCTCCCTAATTTTTAACTGAGTCCCTTCTATGAGACAATTTTTAGAGAAGTTCCATAATTTCTTGCTCACATCATGACTGTGGGTACTGCAATCTAAAGGTTAAGGTACACATGGCCATTATTAGGAAACGGAGTTGCAAAGAGGAGGACCTGTAGTCTCATTTCAAAATTTTCAAGACAAATCATTGGTAGACCCTGTCTATTCACTAGATTAGAATATGCAAATGAAAGTGGTCATTAGTTTGGGACATTTAAATAAAACTGAGACAGCATTAAATGAAACCAGTTTCCCTTTTCAAGTCCAAAAAAAAATCTTAAAAACTGAAATCATAATTCGCATGTTCCTGTTTCTTCTGTGGTTTACTTAATTTTAAACAAATTAATGAACAGACTGAAGACTAGCTCTGTTGAATCCCGCTCTTACTAGCATGATACTAAAAAGGAATGCTGTATACTCCTGCCTAATTTCATGTCCAAGAGACAAGTCTGATAAGCTTTCTAAGACACTGATTAAAACCAGGTTGTCTATAATAATATATATTTGATGTTTGAAACAATGTAATAGAAATCATATTTGCACTATATTCAAGGTATGCATTTATTGCATTAAGGGAAGGGGGATTAAATTAATGAAATGACCAAAGCAGTATCATTATGCAATGGTATACGATTATACAATAAAGGGGGAGGGGGGAGGGAATGTTCCTATTTCTCCTGAAGAATTCTCAGGAAGAGAACTGGGCCTATAATAAAAAAAGAAAAAGCTTTCTATAGAAGTATCCAAACTCATGGATCTGGACCAGTGTCCCAAGGTAATTTCATCAACTCCCTCCCTTCCTGGGGATGACAAAGGATGCATTCTTGAGCAAATAATAGTATGAAATAAATTGTAATAGGTAGGTGATTATATTTAAGTAGTCACACTGATTTGCAAACATGAAACTCATAATAATGAAGATAAACATGCATGCATCTTTCCAAAAGAGAAGACACTAAGACTCATTTCCCTAAACTATTTTCACTCTCCATTTCTCCAGAGGGTCACTATTTCCCTCAACTGTACCCGCTTCTGCCTTAATTAAGAATAACATTATTTCAAAGAGCATATCCTGATACTTTATAAAAGAAGATCATTTTGCATCATGTTTAAAATTATAAACGCATTTTCTGGTGGTCCTAAAGTTATTATTTGTTAGTAACCTACTGTGTGTTTATATTTGCATTTTCTTTAATTTTTAATATGACAATTAATGAATTATGAAAATGGTATGTAGATTTTGAAATGGTAATCTGTATTAAAAATCACTTGTTTTGTCTCTGCATTTTATGAAGTGCTTTCACATAAGCTTCATCATAATTCTGTTAGGTAGTTATCATACCTATTATCATTAACACTTTTATTCTGTAGGTAAGGATAAAAGGAAATTCAGAGAGGTTAATGTATTTGACTTAGAGCACCCAGCGATGGAATGAGGGAGCCACATCTCCTGCCCAGTCAGCATTGTATTGCCATGCCATACCATATACCACACGAGGAAATATGAGCACTAGAAAGATATAGGCAAGTATTACTTAGGAGTGCAAATACATATGTTATACATTTTGACTTGATATTCGAGAAAAAGTAGCCAAATATAATATTTTGTTGGTGTTGTGATAGTACCCACTTTGAAAAGGGCACCAGAATCCTATACTTAGGTTTTCTAGGAGGAATGAATACATACTCAACATACAATCACATTTACACATGAGCACACACACATACACACACACTTGTAAAATGTAGCCATGCACACCTCAGCACCAATAGAGAGCACTGGGCCACTGTGTACTGTAGATCCTATTTCTGTATATCCAGAACCACATTTTTATTACTAATTAAAATGTCCAGATGGTAAAATAACACCTGATCCAAGGGGCTTTTAAGTACAGCAATTGTCAGTGCTCAACTCCTACATTGTTAACAAGTTGGAAAAATTGGGCTGCACTGAATAGTGTATGCACTGTTTCCAAACCATCAGTGAAATGCAGCTAAAACTTTAATCATTTGAATACAAAAAAGCCCACATTAAACTCTTTACCAAGAAAAAAAGAGAAAGAGTTGCCACTCAACCATTACGATTACGAGAAAGCTCATGAACTCCTACAGAACCAAATGTCATATCATAGCAATACAACTGTGTTTTACAGGGAAGAATACATAATAGAGGGCAAGAATGAGGTTAGAGTTATTCAATATCTCATCATTTCATGAGGCCCTTTCTCTCATCAACTGTTTTATAGGTTTATAAGTAATAACAAATTAAATGTTAAATATATTTGTGGGGGGTTGTTTTTTTATACCACATATAGATAAAGATCTTAATCATAAAACAAAACATGGATTCTGGGATAACCTCCGAAATTCAAGTTGGGTCTTGGCTCTTGAATAATATACTTCAGGAAATCACAAATGCTTTTTAAATGTTTAAGCAGTTACTTCCTAATCCTAAGTGGATTCTTTTTTCTCAAGCAAACATTTTTGCAAATATTTAGGCTGCTTTGATACGCAAATGTTCTCCCAAACATTTCCACCAGCCAGCCACTTAAATCTCTCCACAGACCCCAGCCAATGGGAAAGTTTGCAAGGGAAATATGAGAAGCATCTGGATGCGAATACCCAGGATCACTGGCTTCGCTGGCCACAAACAAATGTTGATTTTGTTGCAATACCTGAAAGAAAATCTGTGGATGTTTTAGTGAAACAACTACTTTGAAATTCTCAGTCATGGGGCTGTAATTCTCCTTGACTAAAGCAATCGCTTCTGGGGAGGTAAACCGGATCACCCACAGGTTTCCTATTTCAGAGTTCAATAACTCCAGCCAGTGTGGCTTGCTGCTCCGGACAGTGGAAATCTCATCACTTGAAGAAGAAAATACCCATGGGAATTAACATGTGCAAAACAGGAAACTGAAAAAGCAATAAATAATGCCACAACTAGGGTCCCCAATTCTGACAAGGATAAGATTAGTTGAGTACTTTCAAAAATGTTCTCCCAAGGGAATAAGCCAGGGGAGATGATGCTTCGATAGCCATCCTCCTGTGTAAATAACTGGAGAAATAATTCATGCCAACACAGGATTTCTAGAAATAAAATCAAGAAGATAGTGTTCCAAAGTAACCGGTCAATACAGTATGATTACAGTTATGATGAGTAAGAACAATCTTCAAGACTCCCTCTCCCTTTCATATTCTATTCCAAAGACACCACCAAAACCTGCGTTGGGAAATAATGGGATTCCCTATAACAGGTCAACAAGTCACTTTAGAGAATCTCCCCAGTTTCCTCAGTCACATAAGCTACCAGAGGCTAGCCGCTAGCCACACTGAAACAAAATCAAATTTCAGGATTCTGGTTGCTCACACCATGCTAGGCATTACTGAAGGAAGAATGAGTTAGCAAACGTTTATGACTTTGGTGGGGGGAACAAACGAACAGTGAGTTTATCAAAGCCAGTGGAACCCTGAGCTTATAAAATTAAAATAATCTGTTTCTCCAAAACTAACCTGCAGGTTGACACGTGTTCCTTCACTTCTGCCATCACTTCCTCATTCACACATATTAGAAGTGGTCAAAGATTTCATCAGATGTGGTTTTGACAATAGCAGCAAAGTGCCTAAAGCCACAGATTTTAATTGAGCCCCAAATACAGGGTTGTTGGTGAACAGGAAGTGCTTTAAAAGAAAAAAAAAGGGAAACATTATCTTGAGTGGTTACTCTGTACTTAGTTGTACTGTATGAAAGAAAATAAAAAAGCTCTATAAAATGTCAGGATTAACCTATCGTTTCAGATTGCTTACAGGTGAAATCCTACCATCTGGATGGGCAGTTTGCCTGCATAAAAAAGAAGTAAACTAAAAGAAAAAAAAGTGAAGCCTTCCTCTGCCTGCTATTTAACACAATAGAATTTAAAGAAGACAGGGCCACTATGATCTCAGACAATGAATACACACACACACACACACACACACAGTGACAAAACAAAAGTTGGAAAGAAACCAAGAGATTGAAATAAAATTCTGTTTCTTGAAACTCTGATATTAGTGAGGAATAAAAACCTAGTCATTCTTAATTGCATAACAGGGAAATAAGATTTACATTAAACTTCTGATTAAATAATTGATGATCTTTTCTATTTTCCTTAGATACTCCAAGAATGAAATCTCACATATCAAAGTTTCTATCTTCCCCTAACAAGACATATTTATACTCTTTATTTATGCTAGACTAGCAATTTTGGGAATTACAATTTCACTTTCAATAAACAGGAAACTGCATCTTAGAAACTGCCTGAAGTTGTTTTATATCATTCCAGAGTGAAAACACTTATAAATTTGACAATTTATAAAGAAATATGCTTTCCTTCTCCCCT